>NC_090944.1:1100000-1267867 GCF_040807025.1 Struthio camelus | reverse complement strand
TCTGCGCCGCGTACACACCGCTCTCGAGAGCTCTCCCCGGCGGTGCAGCAGCCTCCCGCTTCGCGCTGACTCAGCTGGGAACTTCCGCGCCGGCGCCTCTTTGCTTTCAAACGAAACGCCCGCCAACATCTCGAGGCAGTGAAGGACGTAGCGCTGCTCCAGGGGCCGGCGACCGGCCGGCATCCGAGCCCCAGCGGCGCTTGGGCGGCTGCCTCAATAAATCTCTGCGTTTCTAAGCGTTTTAAAGCGATCCCGCCGGGCTGCGATTGGCGCGAAAGCGGAGGCGGCTCAGCGCCGTGCGCTTCCCGGCCCCGTCGGCACGCGTTCCCCGGGGCCGCTGCCGGGCGGTCCTCGTATCCCGCGGTGAACCGCCGCTCCCGACTGACAGCTCGCACCCCGAGCCCTCGCTCCAGCGGCGTCGAATAAACGCTCTCGCCGCCGTCTTCCCGATGAGCCCCTCGCCGCGCGGCCCGCGCCGCTCCGCCTCTCGCCGCTCCGCCGCGTTTGCGCCCTCCCGCCCGCCAACCGGGGTCCCGGGTCGGGCGGTGCAGCGGTTGTGCGGTGCAGAGGTCACGCGGTGCAGCAGTTGCACGGTGCAGTGGTCACACGGTGCAGCGGCCGTGCGGTGCAGAGGTCATGCAGTGCAGTGGGGCACGGCACAGCGGCCATACAGTGCAGAGGTCATGCGGCGCAGTGCTCGTGCAGTGCAGCATTCACGCAGTGCAACAGTTGCGTGGTGCAGCGGTTGTGCAGTGCAGCAGTCGTGCGGTGCAGTGGTCACACGGTGCAGCGGCCATGCGGTGAAGAGGTGGTGCAGTGCAGTGGGACATGGCACAGCGGCCATACAGTGCAGCAGCCATGCAGTGCAGAGGTCATGCAATGCAGAGGTCGTGCAGTGGTCGTGCAGTGCAGCGGCCGTGTGATGCAGAGGCCGTGCAGTGCAGCAGTTGTGTGGTGCAGCGGTCACGCAGTGCAGCGGCTACGCGATGCAGAGGCCGTGCAGTGCAGCAGTCACATGGTGCAGCGGTAGCACAGTGCAGAGGTCGTACAATGCAGTGGTCGTGCAGTGCAGCGGCCGTGCGATGCAGAGGCCGTGCAGTGTAGCAGTTGCGCGGTGCAGCGGTCGTGCAGTGCAGTGGAGCACGGTGCAGCGGTCATGCAGTGCAGTGGTCGCGCGGTGCAGAGGTCATGCAGTGCAGCAGTCGCATGGTGCAGCGGTCATGCAGTGCATAGGTCACATGGTGCAGTGGAGCACGGTGCAGCGGTTGTGCAATGCAGTGGCCGTGTGATGCAGAGATTGTGCAGTGCAGCAGTCGTGTGGTGCAGCGGTCACGCAGTGCAGAGGTCGCGCAGTGCAGCGGAGCACAGTTCAGCGGTCGTGCAGTGCAGAGGCCATGCAGTGCAGCAGTCGTATGGTGCAGCAGTCGCACAGTGCAGTGGAGCACGGTGCAGCAGTCGTGCAGTGCAGCGGTGTGGTGCAGCAGTCGTGCAGTGCAGAGGCCACGTGGCGCAGTGGAGCACAGTGCAGCAGTCGTGCAGTGCAGCAGCCATGCAATGCAGAGGCCGTGCAGTGTAACAGTTGCACGGTGCAGTGGTCGTGCAGTGCAGTGGAGCACAGTGCAGAGTTCATGCAGTGCAGCAGTTGCGTGGTGCAGCACTCGTGCAGTGCAGAGGCCACGTGGTGCAGTGGAGCACAGTGCAGTGGTCACACGATGCAGAGGCTGTGCAGTGCAGTAGTTGCACGGTGCAGCGGTCGTGCAGTGCAGTGGATCATGGTGCAGCGGTCGTGCAGTGCAGTGGCTGTGCGGTGCAGCGGCCGTGCAGTGCAGCAGTTGCATGGTGCAGCGGTCGTGTGGTGCTGCAGTCGTGCAGTGCAGCGGTTGCATGGTGCAGTGGTCGCGCAGTTCAGAGGTCACATGGTGCAGTGGAGCGCAGTGCAGCAGTCAAGCAGTGCAGCAGCCCTGTGATGCAGAGGCTGTGCAGTGCAGCGGTTGCATGGTGCAGTGGTCACACGGTGCAGTGGAGCATGGTGCAGCGGGGTGCAGCGGCCGTGCAGTGCAGCGGTCACGCGGTGCAGCGGCCACGCAGTGCAGCAGTGTCATGGGGCAGCGGTCACGCGGGGCAGCGGTCACGCAGTGCAGCGGTCGCGCAGTGCAGCGGCCGCGTGGTGCAGAGATCATGTGGTGCAGTGGAGCATGATGCAGAGGCCGTGCAGTGCAGCAGGCGCGTGGTGCAACGGTCGTGCGGTGCAGCAGCCGTGCGGTGCAGCAGCCGTGCGATGCAGAGGCCGTGCGATGCAGAGGCCGTGCGATGCAGAGGCCGTGCAGCGCAGCAGTTGCACGGTGCAGCGGCCATGCGCTGCAGCGGCCATGCGCTGCAGAGGACGTGCAGTGCAGCAGTTGTGTGGTGCAGCGGTCGTGCACTGCAGCGGTCGTGCAGTGCAGAGACCGTGCAGTGCAGCAGTTGCATGGTGCAGCGGCCGTGCACTGCAGCGGCCGTGCACTGCAGAGGCCGTGCACTGCAGAGGCCGTGCAGTGCAGCAATTGCACGGTGCAACGGCCGTGCAGTGCAGCGGCCATGCGCTGCAGAGGCCGTGCAGTGACAGTGCAGCAGTTGCACGGTGCAGCGGTCATGTAGTGCAGAGGCCGTGCGGTGCAGCAGTTGCGTGGCACAGCGGCCGTGCAGTGCAGCAGTTGCACAGTGCAGCGGACGTGCAGTGCAGTGGCCGTGCGATGCAGCAGCCACGCAGTGCAGCAGTTGCATGGTGCAGCGGCCATGCGGTGCAGCAGTCGTGCGATGCAGAGACCGTGCAGTGCAGCGGTTGCGTGGTGCAGCGGTCGTGCAGTGCAGCGGCTGTGCAATGCAGAGACCGTGCAGTGCAGCAGTTGCATGGCGCAGCGGTCGTGCGGTGCAGCGGTCGTGCGATGCAGAGACTGTGCAGTGCAGCAGCTGCGTGGTGCAGCAGCTGTGCAGTGCAGCAGCTGCACGATGCAGAGGCCGCACAGTGCAGCAGTCGTGCAGTGCAGCAGCCGCACGATGCAGAGGCTGTGCAGTGCAGCAGTTGCATGGTGCAGCAGTCACGCAGTGCAGCAGTTGCACAGTGCAGTGGCCATGCAGTGAAGCAGCCGTGCGATGCAGCAGCGTGCAGTGCAGCAGTTGCGCGGTGCAGCAGTCGTGCAGTGCAGCAGCTGCACGATGCAGCGGCCGTGCAGCGCAGCAGGTGCGTGGCGCAGCGGCCGTGCAGTGCAGCGGCCGTGCGATGCAGAGGCCGTGCAGTGCAGCAGTTGCATGGTGCAGCAGTCGCGCAGTGCAGCAGCTGCACGATGCAGTGGCCGTGCAGTGCAGCAGTTGTGTGGCGCAGCGGCCGTGCAGTGCAGCGGCCGTGTGATGCAGAGGCCGCGCAGTGCAGCAGTTGCATGGCGTAGCAGTCGCGCAGTGCAGCAGCCGCACGATGCAGCGGCCGTGCAGTGCAGCAGTTGCGTGGCGCAGCGGCCGTGCAGTGCAGCGGCCGTGCAGTGCAGCATCCTGCCCGGCTTTGGCCGACGGTTGCGTTGGGGATTGTCCGTCGTTTCTGTTGTGGCGGTGGTTGTTGTTTGTACTGTCAGTCGTGAGCGCGCGCGTGTTGCAAGCCGGGGCCGGGGCGGCGGGGGCGGCTGTGACTCACGGCCCCCCCCAAACCCCCCCCCCGCTGAGTCAGCGCCGACCCCCTCGCGGGGCGCTTGGGGAGGGGGCCGGAGCGGCGGCGGCGCTGACTCAAAGCGCCAGCGGGCGAAGGCAGCCGGGACGCCCCGTCAAGGCGGGGGGGGGGGACAAGGGGGTCGCCGGGGTAGGATAAGGGGGGGGGGGTCCCTTTTTAAACCCGACATGGCCGGTTATGTCGGGGCGCCCCCCCCTCCCACCACCCTGGGCGCTTTGGGGAGAAACGGCGGCGGTTTGGGGCCGCCCGCTGCGGTCGCCCTCCCGGCGCGGCTACCGACGGCGTTTTGGGGGGGGGTCCTGGGGTGGGGGTCCCGGGGGGGTTTCGAGGGGAGGGTCCCAGGGGTGTTTCAGAAGGGGGTCCCGGGGGTGTTGGAGGGGGGTCCCGGGGGTGTTTCGGGGGGGGCCCGGGGGTGTTTCGAGGGGAGGGTCCCAGGGGTGTTTCGGGGGGGGTCCCGGGGGTGTTTTGGGGTGGGGGGTCCCGGGGGGGTTTCAAGGGGGGCCCGGGGGAGTTTCGGGGGGGGGCTCCCGGGGGTGTTTCCGGGTGGGGACTCCCAGGGGGGTTTCGGAGGGGGTCCCGGGGGTGTTTTGGAGGGGGATGGTCCCGGGTCCCGGCGGTGTTGGGGGGGGTCCCGGGGGTTTTGGGGTGGGGGTCCCAGCGGTGTTGGAGGGGGGGTCCCGGCGGTGTTGGAGGGGGGGGTCCCGAGGGTGTTTCAGTGTGGGGGGTCCCAAGGCTGTTTCGGGGGGGCTCCCGGGGGTGTTTCGGAGGGGGGGCTCCCGGGGGGGTTTTGGGGGGTGTTGGGGGGGGTCCCGGGGGTGTTGGAGAGGGGGGTCCCGGGGGTGTTTTGGGGTGGGGACTCCCGAGGGGGTTTCAGAGGGGGGGTCTCGGAGGGGGGGTTTGGAGGGGTCTCCCGGGGGTGTTTTGGGGGGGGTGTCCCGGGGGTGTTTTGGAGGGAGGGGCTCCCGGGGGGGTTTCGGGGGGTATTGGGGGGGTCCCGGGGTGTTTCGGAGGGGTCTCCCGGGGGTGTTTTGGGGGGGGTGTCCCGGGGGTGTTTTGGAGGGAGGGGACTCCCGGGGGGGTTTTGGGGGTATTGGGGGGGGTCCCGGGGGGGGTTCAGAGGGGGGTGTTTCGGAGGGGGGGGTCCCGGGGGTGTTTCGGGGGGGGGTCCCGGGGGTGTTTCGGAGGGGGTGTCCCAGGGGTGTTTCAGGGGGGGTCCCAGGGGTGTTTCGGGGGGTCTCCCAGGGGTGTTTCGGGGGGGTGTCCCAGGGGTGTTTCGGAGGGGGGATCCCAGGGGTGTTTCGGGGGGGGTGTCCCGGGGGTGTTTCGGGGGGGGGTCCCGGGGTGTTTCAGAGGGGTCTCCTGGGGGTTTTGGGGGGGGTGTCCCGGGGGTGTTTTGGGGTGGGGACTCCTGGGGGGGTTTCGGGGGGTATGGGGGGGGTCCCGGGGGTGTTTCGGGGGGGGGTCCCGGGGTGTTTCAGAGGGGTCTCCCGGGGGTGTTTTGGGGGGGGTGTCCCGGGGGTGTTTTGGGGTGGGGACTCCTGGGGGGGTTTCGGGGGGTATTGGGGGGGGTCCCGGGGGTGTTTCGGGGGGGTGTCCCGGGGGTGTTTCGGGGGGGGTGTCCCGGGGTGTTTCAGAGGGGTCTCCCGGGGGTGTTTCGGGGGGGGTGTCCCGGGGGTGTTTTGGGGTGGGGACTCCTGGGGGGGTTTCGGGGGTATTGGGGGGGGTCCCGGGGGTGTTTCGGGGGGTCTCCCAGGGGTGTTTCGGGGGGGGGTCCCGGGGGTGTTTCGGGGGGGGTCTCCCGGGGGTGTTTCGGGGGGGTGTCCCAGGGGTGTTTCGGAGGGGGTGTCCCGGGGGTGTTTCGGGGGGGGTCCCGGAGGGGTTTCGATGGAAAGCTCTGGAAGCGGCTGGCGGGGGGCCAGGGCCGGCCGCGGCCAGCGTTTTCCATGGCAACGGGCGCCGTCGGGGCGGCCGCGGGGCGCCCGCTCAGCCGGCTGCTGCGCTTCCCCCTCGCAGGTGG
The DNA here is from genome assembly GCF_040807025.1 of Struthio camelus. Classification (NCBI taxonomy): domain Eukaryota; kingdom Metazoa; phylum Chordata; class Aves; order Struthioniformes; family Struthionidae; genus Struthio; species Struthio camelus. The sequence continues at coordinate 1,262,153 of NC_090944.1, read as the reverse complement.
CAGGAAGGAGCCGGGCGGCGGCGGCGGCGGCGGCGGCGGCGGCGCGGACGGACCGGGGCTGCTGCCCCCGCTCCCCGCTCCCTCTCCCGGGCGGAAAGCCGGCACCTCCGCCGGGAGGGGTGGCTTTTTCTTTTCTTTTCTTTTTTCCTTTTTTCCCCCTCCTCCTTTTTTTTTTTTCCCCCCTCCTTTTTTTCCCCCCTCCTTTTTTTTCCCCCTCCTTTTTTTTCCCCTCCTTTTTTTTCCCCTCCTTTTTTTCCCCCCTCCTTTTTTTCCCCCCTCCTTTTTTTCCCCCCTCCTTTTTTTCCCCCTCCTTTTTTTCCCCCTCCTTTTTTTTCCCCCCTCCTTTTTTTCCCCCCCTCTTTTTTTCCCTCCTTTTTTCCCCCCTCCTTTTTTTTCCTCCCCCCTCCTTTTTTTTTTCCCCTCCTTTTTTCCCCCTCCTTTTCTTTTTTTTCCTCCCCCCTCCTTTTTTTTTCCTCCCCCCTCCTTTTTCCCCCTCCCCGTCCCCCCTTATTTTGTTTTCTTTTTAACTAAATCCCGCCGCTGCCCTGCCATGCCGTCCAGCGGGAACGTGGACACCAGCAGCCCCGCTCCGGACCGGGAAGCGCTCGATACGCACAAGGTAAAGGGGTGGTTTGGGGGGGGGGGGGCTCGGTTGTTTTTTTTTTTTGGGGGGGGGGGTGAGACGAGTTGGCAAGGTCTCAGCAAGCCGGCCTCAGCTCTGCTGCGGGTGTGCCACGCCGGGCGCTCGCCGGGAGCCCAGGCAGCGGCGGGGGGGGAGCGCCAGGGGAGCCCTGAGCCGCCGGCCGGGATTAGAGCGGATTGAGCTATTTCTGGACGAGGGGGAGCGGGGAGGGGACGCAGAGGCAGAGACCTGCTGTCACCTCCGCGGCGGCCGGGCCCCGTTCCCCGGGTGGCCTGCGCGCGCTCTCGCGGTGCTGCCGGCCCAGCGTGCGTGCATGCGTGCGTGCAGCTGTGTCCGTGCGCGCCGGGTGGACGCGTGTCCATGCACACCGGGTGGACACATGTCTGTGTGCACGGGCCAAGGTGTGTCCATGCACACCGGGTGGACGCGTGTCCGTGTGCACGGGCCAAGGTGTGTCCGTGCACACCGGGTGGACGCGTGTCCGTGTGCACAGGTCGAGGCATGTCCATGCACACCGGGTGGACGCGTGTCCGTGTGCACCGGGCAGACGCGTGTCCATGTGCACTGGGTGGACGCGTGTGCGTGTGCACAGGTCGAGGCATGTCCATGCACACCGGGTGGACGCGTGTCCGTGTGCACAGGTCAAGGTGTGTCCGTGCACACCGGGTGGACGCCTGTCTGTGTGCACCAGGCGGACGCGTGTCCGTGTGCACGGGCCAAGGTGTGTCCATGCACACTGGGTGGACGTGTGTCTGTGTGCACTGGGTGGACGCGTGTCTGTGTGCATGGGTCAAAGTGTGTCCATGTGCACTGGGTGGACGCGTGTCCATGTGCACTGGGTGGACGCGTGTCCGTGTGCACGGGCCAAGGTGTGTCCATGCACACCGGGTGGACGCGTGTCTGTGTGCACCGGGTGGACGCGTGTGCGTGTGCACAGGTCGAGGCATGTCCATGCACACTGGGTCGACGCGTGTCTGTGTGCACCGGGCATACGCGTGTCCGTGTGCATGGGTCAAGGTGTGTCCGTGCACACCGGGTGGACGCGTGTCTGTGTGCACGGGCCAAGGTGTGTCCGTGCACACCGGGTGGATGTGTGTCTGTGTGCACCGGGTGGACGCGTGTGCGTGTGCACAGGTCGAGGCATGTCCATGCACACTGGGTCGACGCGTGTCTGTGTGCACGGGCCAAGGTGTGTCCATGCACACTGGGTGGACGCGTGTCTGTGTGCATGGGTCAAAGTGTGTCCATGTGCACTGGGTGGACGCGTGTGCATGTGCACTGGGTGGACGCGTGTCCGTGTGCACGGGCCAAGGTGTGTCCGTGCACACCGGGTGGACGCGTGTCTGTGTGCACCGGGCGGATGCGTGTCTGTGTGCATGGGCCAAGGTGTGTCCATGCACACCGGGTGGACGCGTGTCTGTGTGCACCGGGTGGACGCGTGTGCGTGTGCACAGGTCGAGGCATGTCCATGCACACTGGGTCGACGCGTGTCTGTGTGCACCGGGCATACGCGTGTCCGTGTGCATGGGTCAAGGTGTGTCCGTGCACACCGGGTGGACGCGTGTCTGTGTGCACGGGCCAAGGTGTGTCCGTGCACACCGGGTGGATGTGTGTCTGTGTGCACCGGGTGGACGCGTGTGCGTGTGCACAGGTCGAGGCATGTCCATGCACACTGGGTCGACGCGTGTCTGTGTGCACGGGCCAAGGTGTGTCCATGCACACTGGGTGGACGCGTGTCTGTGTGCATGGGTCAAAGTGTGTCCATGTGCACTGGGTGGACGCGTGTGCATGTGCACTGGGTGGATGCGTGTCCGTGTGCACGGGCCAAGGTGTGTCCGTGCACACCGGGTGGACGCGTGTCTGTGTGCACCGGGCGGATGCGTGTCTGTGTGCATGGGCCAAGGTGTGTCCATGCACACTGGGTGGACGCGTGTCTGTGTGCATGGGTCAAAGTGTGTCCATGTGCACTGGGTGGACGCGTGTGCATGTGCACCGGGCAGACGCGTGTCCGTGTGCACGGGCCAAGGTGTGTCCGTGCACACCGGGTAGATGCGTATCCGTGTGCACTGGGTGGATGTGTGTCTGTGTGCACGGGCCAAGGTGTGTCCGTGCACACCGGGTGGACGCGTGTCTGTGTGCACCGGGTGGACACGTGTCCATGTGCACAGGTCAAGGCGTGTCTGTGTGCACCAGGCGGACGCGTGTCCGTGTGCACGGGTCAAGGTGTGTCCATGTGCACCAGGCGGTGATGTATCCGTGCACTAGGTGGAGGAGTATCTGTGTGCACCAGGCGGTGGCATGTCCATGTGCACGGGGCACAGGCATGTCCGTGTGCATGGGGCCGAGGCGTGTCCGTGTGCACCAGGAGGTGACGTATCCGCGTGCACCGGGTGGAGGTGTGTCTGTGTGCACCAGGCGGTGGCATGTCCGTGTGCGTGGGGCAGAGACACGTCCGTGTGCACCGGGTGGAGGCATGTCCACGTGCGCCGGCGTGAAGACCCGAGACGCCCAAACGCACGTGGGGCCGGGACGAGCCTTGCAGCAGGCCTGGCCCCGCCGGGCTGCCGGGGAAGGAGGGGGCCGCGCGTGCTCGGGGCAGGAAGCGGGTCCCGGGGCGGCAGCAGGAGCTGGCGGGCTGCACAGAGGCAGGCGCGTGCCCGGGGGCTTGGGGACGACGGGACGTGCACGGCGAGAGCTGGGAGGAAGCTGCGTCGCCCTGCGTTTCCCCGCGTTGCTTTAGCTTTTTGGTGTATTTTAGCGCTTTTTGTGCGTCGCCGCGTGGCTCGCGTCCCATGCAAGCCGCGAGCCAGCGGGACGGGCTGGCTGCAGTGTGGCGAGCAGCGCTGTCCCGGCCTGACCCCGGGGGGGGGGGGCAAGCGGCATCGCTTCCCCCCGCTTCGTTGGACCCGCGGGAGCCGAGCGGCGCTGCGGTCCGTGGGGGGGATGACTCAGCCGCCAGCGGTGGGGGCGCCCGCTGCACCGCTGGCCCCCCTGCACCGGCCCTGCTCGCCGCCCCGGCTGCATCCCAGCTCCTCCCGCCCGCGGCGGGCAGCGGCGTTTGCAAACCGTGCCCCGCTCTCCCCGTCCCGGGGCTGCAGCGCTCGAGCTGCACCGGCCCGCCGATGCAACCCGCACGCCTTTTTGACGCTAGTGCAAGGCGCCGGGAAGCTGATGCACGGCAGCGCGGCGTGCACGCAGGGGCCGCGCGGCGGGCCGGCGCCTGGCGGGGCGCGGAGCCGCTCGAGCGCAGCTGGATGTCGGGAGCTGTCTGGCTGCCAGCTCCCATCCCCTCCCCGGCCTCTCCCTTTCCCAGCCCCCCCGCCGGCCCCTTCTCCTTCCCGTGCTCCCCCCTCCACCGGCCTCTTCCTGCCTGGGCCGCGGCCGGGATCCGCTGGGCAGCAGGTGAAACCATCCCGGCCTCGGGGGGGGGACGCGTTGGGGGGTCCCGGCCCCGGGCAGCCCTCGCCCCAGCCCCGCTGTCCCCGAGCTGCAGGGGGGCCCCGGGGCGGCCGGCGGCCGAGCATCGCCTGCCCGCGCCAGCCGGGGACCGCGGCGGCTGCTCAGGCCTCAGGGCGCCTCGGCGGCTGCCGCACACAGGTGGGGCGGGAGCTGGGAGCAGGTTCATCCCCCCAGGGACACCTTCCTGCACGGCCGCCCACGCTGCCTTCCCACTCGCTGCCAGCGCCGGGCGCGGGCACAGCACGGGGTCCGGCCCCTGCCCCTGCCCCTGCCCCTGCCCCTGCCCTGCCCTTGCCGCTGCTCCTGCCCCTGCCCCTGCCCCTGCCCCTGCCCCTGCCCTGCTCCTGCCCCTGCCCCTGCCCCTGCCCCTGCCCTGCTCCTGCTCCTGCCCCTGCCCCTGCCCCTGCTCCTGCCCCTGCCCCTGCTCCTGCCCCTGCTCCTGCTCCTGCCCCTGCCCCTGCCCCTGCCCCTGCCCCTGCCCCTGCCCCTGCCCCTGCCCTGCTCCTGCCCCTGCCCCTGCCCCTGCCCCTGCCCTGCTCCTGCTCCTGCCCCTGCCCCTGCCCCTGCCCCTGCCCCTGCTCCTGCCCCTGCCCCTGCCCCTGCCCCTGCCCCTGCCCCTGCCCCTGCTCCTGCTCCTGCCCTGCTCCTGCCCCTGCCCCTGCCCCTGCTCCTGCCCCTGCCCTGCTCCTGCTCCTGCCCCTGCCCCTGCCCCTGCCCCTGCTCCTGCTCCTGCTCCTGCCCCTGCCCCTGCTCCTGCCCCTGCTCCTGCTCCTGCTCCTGCCCCTGCTCCTGCTCCTGCCCCTGCCCCTGCCCCTGCCCCTGCCCTGCCCCTGCCCCTGCCCCTGCTCCTGCCCCTGCCCTGCTCCTGCTCCTGCCCCTGCCCCTGCCCCTGCCCCTGCTCCTGCCCCTGCCCCTGCTCCTGCCCCTGCCCTGCTCCTGCCCCTGCCCCTGCCCCTGCCCCTGCCCCTGCCCCTGCCCCTGCTCCTGCCCCTGCCCCTGCTCCTGCTCCTCCTCCTGCCCCTGCCCTGCTCCTGCCCCTGCTCCTGCCCCTGCCCTGCTCCTGCCCCTGCCCTGCTCCTGCCCCTGCTCCTGCTCCTGCCCTGCCCTGCTCCTGCCCTGCCCCTGCCCCTGCCCCTGCTCCTGCCCCTGCCCCTGCCCTGCTCCTGCCCCTGCCCCTGCCCCTGCCCCTGCTCCTGCTCCTGCCCCTGCCCTGCTCCTGCCCCTGCTCCTGCTCCTGCTCCTGCCCTGCTCCTGCCCCTGCCCCTGCTCCTGCTCCTGCCCCTGCCCCTGCCCCTGCCCCTGCCCCTGCCCCTGCCCCTGCCCCTGCTCCTGCCCCTGCCCCTGCCCCTGCTCCTGCTCCTGCCCCTGCCCTGCCCCTGCTCCTGCCCCTGCCCTGCTCCTGCTCCTGCCCTGCTCCTGCCCCTGCTCCTGCCCTGCCCCTGCTCCTGCCCCTGCTCCTGCTCCTGCCCCTGCCCCTGCCCCTGCCCTGCTCCTGCCCCTGCTCCTGCCCTGCCCCTGCTCCTGCCCCTGCCCCTGCTCCTGCTCCTGCCCCTGCCCCTGCCCTGCCCCTGCCCCTGCCCCTGCCCCTGCCCCTGCTCCTGCTCCTGCCCCTGCCCTGCCCCTGCTCCTGCCCCTGCCCTGCTCCTGCTCCTGCCCCTGCCCCTGCCCCTGCCCCTGCCCCTGCTCCTGCCCCTGCCCCTGCCCCTGCCCCTGCTCCTGCCCCTGCTCCTGCCCTGCCCCTGCCCCTGCCCTGCCCCTGCCCCTGCTCCTGCTCCTGCCCCTGCCCCTGCTCCTGCCCCTGCCCCTGCCCTGCCCCTGCCCCTGCTCCTGCCCTGCCCCTGCCCCTGCTCCTGCCCCTGCTCCTGCCCTGCCCCTGCCCCTGCTCCTGCCCCTGCCCTGCTCCTGCCCCTGCTCCTGCCCCTGCCCTGCCCCTGCCCCTGCTCCTGCTCCTGCCCCTGCCCCTGCTCCTGCCCCTGCCCCTGCCCTGCCCCTGCCCCTGCTCCTGCCCTGCCCCTGCCCCTGCCCCTGCTCCTGCCCCTGCTCCTGCCCCTGCCCCTGCCCTGCCCCTGCCCTGCTCCTGCCCCTGCTCCTGCCCCTGCTCCTGCTCCTGCCCCTGCCCCTGCCCCTGCCCCTGCCCTGCCCCTGCTCCTGCTCCTGCCCCTGCCCCTGCTCCTGCCCCTGCCCCTGCCCCGCCCCTGCTCCTGCCCCTGCCCCTGCTCCTGCCCCTGCCCCTGCCCTGCCCCTGCCCCTGCCCCTGCCCCTGCCCCTGCTCCTGCTCCTGCCCCTGCCCCTGCCCCTGCCCCTGCCCCTGCCCTGCTCCTGCTCCTGCTCCTGCTCCTGCCCCTGCCCCTGCCCCTGCTCCTGCCCCTGCCCCTGCCCCTGCCCCTGCTCCTGCCCCTGCCCTGCCCCTGCCCCTGCCCCTGCCCCTGCCCCTGCTCCTGCTCCTGCCCCTGCCCCTGCCCCTGCCCCTGCTCCTGCCCCTGCTCCTGCCCCTGCCCCTGCCCTGCCCCTGCCCTGCTCCTGCCCTGCCCCTGCCCCTGCCCCTGCCCCTGCCCCTGCCCTGCTCCTGCTCCTGCCCCTGCCCCTGCCCCTGCTCCTGCTCCTGCTCCTGCTCCTGCCCCTGCCCCTGCTCCTGCCCCTGCCCCTGCCCCTGCCCCTGCTCCTGCCCCTGCCCTGCTCCTGCCCCTGCTCCTGCCCCTGCCCCTGCCCCTGCCCCTGCTCCTGCTCCTGCCCTGCTCCTGCCCCTGCCCCTGCCCCTGCCGTGCCCCTGCTCCTGCCCCTGCCCTGCTCCTGCTCCTGCCCTGCTCCTGCCCCTGCCCCTGCCCCTGCTCCTGCCCCTGCCCCTGCTCCTGCCCCTGCCCCTGCCCCTGCCCCTGCCCCTGCCCCTGCTCCTGCTCCTGCTCCTGCCCCTGCTCCTGCCCCTGCCCCTGCTCCTGCCCCTGCCCCTGCTCCTGCCCCTGCTCCTGCCCCTGCCCCTGCTCCTGCCCCTGCTCCTGCCCCTGCCCCTGCTCCTGCCCCTGCTCCTGCTCCTGCTCCTGCCCCTGCTCCTGCCCCTGCTCCTGCTCCTGCCCCTGCCCCTGCCCCTGCCCTGCCCCTGCCCTGCTCCTGCCCTGCCCCTGCCCCTGCCCCTGCCCCTGCCCTGCCCCTGCCCCTGCCCTGCCCCTGCTCCTGCCCCTGCCCTGCTCCTGCTCCTGCCCCTGCCCCTGCCCCTGCCCCTGCTCCTGCTCCTGCCCCTGCTCCTGCTCCTGCTCCTGCTCCTGCCCCTGCCCCTGCCCCTGCTCCTGCCCTGCCCCTGCTCCTGCTCCTGCTCCTGCTCCTGCCCCTGCCCCTGCCCCTGCCCCTGCCCCTGCCCTGCCCCTGCCCCTGCCCTGCCCCTGCTCCTGCCCCTGCCCCTGCCCCTGCCCCTGCTCCTGCTCCTGCTCCTGCTCCTGCCCCTGCCCCTGCCCCTGCTCCTGCTCCTGCTCCTGCTCCTGCTCCTGCTCCTGCCCCTGCCCCTGCCCCTGCCCCTGCTCCTGCTCCTGCCCCTGCTCCTGCTCCTGCCCCTGCCCCTGCCCCTGCTCCTGCCCCTGCCCTGCTCCTGCTCCTGCTCCTGCTCCTGCTCCTGCTCCTGCTCCTGCCCCTGCCCCTGCCCCTGCTCCTGCTCCTGCTCCTGCTCCTGCCCCTGCCCCTGCTCCTGCCCCTGCCCCTGCCCCTGCCCCTGCTCCTGCCCCTGCCCTGCTCCTGCCCCTGCTCCTGCTCCTGCCCCTGCCCTGCTCCTGCTCCTGCTCCTGCCCTGCTCCTGCCCCTGCCCCTGCCCCTGCTCCTGCCCCTGCCCTGCTCCTGCTCCTGCCCTGCTCCTGCCCCTGCCCCTGCTCCTGCCCCTGCCCCTGCCCCTGCCCCTGCCCCTGCCCCTGCTCCTGCTCCTGCTCCTGCTCCTGCCCCTGCCCCTGCCCCTGCCCCTGCTCCTGCCCCTGCTCCTGCTCCTGCTCCTGCTCCTGCCCCTGCCCCTGCTCCTGCCCCTGCTCCTGCTCCTGCCCCTGCCCCTGCTCCTGCCCCTGCTCCTGCCCCTGCCCCTGCCCCTGCCCCTGCTCCTGCCCCTGCCCCTGCCCCTGCCCCTGCCCCTGCTCCTGCCCCTGCCCCTGCCCCTGCCCCTGCTCCTGCCCCTGCCCCTGCCCCTGCCCTGCTCCTGCTCCTGCCCCTGCCCTGCCCCTGCCCCTGCCCCTGCCCCTGCTCCTGCCCCTGCCCCTGCCCCTGCCCCTGCCCCTGCCCCTGCCCCTGCCCCTGCCCCTGCCCCTGCCCCTGCCCTGCCCCTGCCCTGCTCCTGCCCTGCCCCTGCCCTGCCCCTGCCCCTGCCCCTGCCCCTGCTCCTGCTCCTGCCCCTGCCCCTGCTCCTGCCCCTGCTCCTGCCCCTGCCCTGCTCCTGCCCTGCTCCTGCCCCTGCCCTGCTCCTGCCCTGCTCCTGACCCTGCCCCTGCCCCTGCCCCTGCCCCTGCTCCTGCCCCTGCTCCTGCCCTGCTCCTGCCCCTGCCCCTGCCCCTGCCCCTGCCCTGCCCCTGCCCCTGCCCTGCCCCTGCTCCTGCCCCTGCCCCTGCCCCTGCCCCTGCTCCTGCTCCTGCTCCTGCTCCTGCTCCTGCTCCTGCCCCTGCCCCTGCCCCTGCCCCTGCTCCTGCTCCTGCTCCTGCCCCTGCCCCTGCCCCTGCCCCTGCCCCTGCTCCTGCTCCTGCTCCTGCCCCTGCCCCTGCCCCTGCCCCTGCCCCTGCCCTGCTCCTGCTCCTGCCCCTGCCCCTGCCCCTGCCCCTGCTCCTGCTCCTGCTCCTGCCCCTGCCCCTGCCCCTGCCCCTGCCCCTGCCCCTGCTCCTGCCCCTGCTCCTGCTCCTGCTCCTGCCCCTGCCCCTGCCCCTGCTCCTGCCCCTGCCCCTGCTCCTGCCCCTGCCCTGCTCCTGCTCCTGCCCCTGCTCCTGCCCCTGCCCCTGCCCTGCCCCTGCCCCTGCCCCTGCCCCTGCCCCTGCTCCTGCCCCTGCGCTGCTCCTGCTCCTGCTCCTGCTCCTGCCCCTGCCCCTGCCCCTGCCCCTGCCCCTGCCCTGCTCCTGCCCCTGCTCCTGCCCCTGCGCTGCTCCTGCTCCTGCTCCTGCTCCTGCCCTGCTCCTGCCCCTGCCCCTGCCCCTGCCCCTGCCCCTGCTCCTGCTCCTGCTCCTGCTCCTGCTCCTGCCCCTGCCCCTGCCCCTGCCCCTGCCCTGCTCCTGCCCCTGCTCCTGCCCCTGCCCCTGCTCCTGCCCCTGCCCCTGCCCCTGCTCCTGCTCCTGCTCCTGCCCCTGCCCCTGCTCCTGCCCCTGCTCCTGCTCCTGCTCCTGCCCCTGCCCCTGCTCCTGCCCCTGCCCCTGCCCCTGCCCCTGCCCCTGCCCGCTCCTGCCCCTGCCCCTGCCCTGCTCCTGCTCCTGCCCCTGCTCCTGCTCCTGCTCCTGCCCCTGCCCCTGCTCCTGCCCCTGCCCCTGCCCCTGCCCCTGCCCCTACTCCTGCTCCTGCTCCTGCTCCTGCCCTGCTCCTGCCCCTGCCCTGCTCCTGCCCCTGCCCCTGCCCTGCCCCTGCCCCTGCCCCTGCCCCTGCCCCTGCCCCTGCCCTGCTCCTGCCCCTGCTCCTGCTCCTGCCCCTGCCCCTGCTCCTGCCCCTGCTCCTGCCCCTGCCCCTGCCCCTGCCCCTGCCCCTGCCCCTGCCCTGCTCCTGCTCCTGCTCCTGCCCCTGCCCTGCTCCTGCTCCTGCCCCTGCCCTGCCCCTGCCCCTGCCCCTGCTCCTGCCCCTGCCCCTGCCCCTGCCCCTGCCCTGCTCCTGCTCCTGCCCCTGCTCCTGCCCCTGCCCTGCCCCTGCCCCTGCCCCTGCCCCTGCCCCTGCCCCTGCTCCTGCCCCTGCCCCTGCTCCTGCCCCTGCCCCTGCCCCTGCTCCTGCCCCTGCTCCTGCCCCTGCCCTGCCCCTGCCCCTGCCCCTGCCCCTGCCCCTGCTCCTGCCCCTGCCCTGCTCCTGCCCCTGCCCCTGCCCCTGCCCCTGCCCTGCCCCTGCCCTGCTCCTGCCCCTGCCCCTGCCCCTGCCCTGCTCCTGCCCCTGCTCCTGCCCCTGCCCCTGCCCCTGCCCCTGCCCCTGCCCTGCTCCTGCCCCTGCCCCTGCCCTGCTCCTGCTCCTGCCCCTGCCCCTGCTCCTGCTCCTGCTCCTGCCCCTGCCCCTGCCCTGCCCCTGCTCCTGCTCCTGCCCCTGCTCCTGCCCCTGCTCCTGCTCCTGCCCCTGCTCCTGCCCCTGCTCCTGCCCCTGCCCCTGCTCCTGCTCCTGCCCCTGCTCCTGCCCCTGCTCCTGCCCCTGCCCCTGCCCCTGCCCTGCTCCTGCTCCTGCCCCTGCTCCTGCCCCTGCCCCTGCCCCTGCCCTGCTCCTGCTCCTGCCCCTGCTCCTGCCCCTGCCCCTGCTCCTGCTCCTGCTCCTGCCCTGCCCCTGCTCCTGCCCCTGCCCCTGCTCCTGCTCCTGCCCCTGCTCCTGCCCCTGCTCCTGCCCTGCTCCTGCTCCTGCCCCTGCCCCAGCTCCTGCTCCTGCTCCTGCCCCTGCCCCTGCCCCTGCCCCTGCCCTGCTCCTGCCCCTGCCCTGCTCCTGCCCCTGCTCCTGCTCCTGCCCCTGCTCCTGCTCCTGCTCCTGCCCCTGCCCTGCTCCTGCCCCTGCCCCTGCCCCTGCCCCTGCTCCTGCTCCTGCCCCTGCCCATGCCCCTGCCCCTGCCCCTGCCCCTGCCCTGCTCCTGCTCCTGCCCCTGCCCCTGCCCCTGCCCCTGCCCCTGCCCCTGCTCCTGCCCCTGCCCCTGCCCCTGCCCCTGCCCCTGCCCCTGCCCCTGCCCCTGCTCCTGCTCCTGCCCCTGCTCCTGCCCCTGCCCCTGCCCCTGCCCCTGCTCCTGCCCCTGCTCCTGCTCCTGCCCCTGCCCTGCTCCTGCCCCTGCTCCTGCCCCTGCCCCTGCCCCTGCCCCTGCCCCTGCCCCTGCCCTGCCCCTGCCCCTGCTCCTGCTCCTGCCCCTGCCCCTGCCCCTGCCCCTGCCCCTGCCCCTGCTCCTGCCCCTGCTCCTGCTCCTGCTCCTGCCCCTGCCCCTGCCCCTGCTCCTGCTCCTGCTCCTGCCCCTGCTCCTGCCCCTGCTCCTGCTCCTGCCCTGCCCCTGCCCCTGCTCCTGCTCTGCCCCTGCTCCTGCCCCTGCCCCTGCTCCTGCTCCTGCTCCTGCTCCTGCTCCTGCCCCTGCCCTGCCCCTGCCCCTGCTCCTGCTCCTGCTCCTGCCCCTGCTCCTGCCCCTGCCCCTGCCCCTACCCTGCCCCTGCTCCTGCCCCTGCCCCTGCCCCTGCTCCTGCCCCTGCTCCTGCCCCTGCTCCTGCTCCTGCCCCTGCCCCTGCCCTGCTCCTGCTCCTGCTCCTGCCCCTGCCCCTGCCCTGCTCCTGCTCCTGCTCCTGCTCCTGCTCCTGCCCCTGCCCCTGCCCCTGCCCCTGCCCCTGCTCCTGCCCCTGCCCCTGCCCCTGCCCCTACCCTGCCCCTGCTCCTGCTCCTGCTCCTGCTCCTGCTCCTGCTCCTGCTCCTGCCCCTGCCCCTGCCCCTGCCCCTGCCCCTACCCTGCCCCTGCCCCTGCCCCTGCCCTGCCCCTGCCCCTGCCCTGCTCCTGCTCCTGCCCCTGCCCCTGCCCCTGCCCCTGCCCCCCCCTGCTCCTGCCCCTGCTCCTGCTCCTGCCCCTGCCCCTGCCCCTACCCTGCCCCTGCCCCTGCCCCTGCCCCTGCCCCTGCCCCTACCCTGCCCCTGCCCCTGCCCTGCCCCTGCCCCTGCCCCTGCCCTGCTCCTGCCCCTGCTCCTGCCCCTGCCCCTGCTCCTGCCCCTGCCCCTGCCCCTGCTCCTGCTCCTGCCCCTGCTCCTGCTCCTGCCCTGCTCCTGCTCCTGCCCCTGCTCCTGCCCCTGCCCCTGCTCCTGCTCCTGCTCCTGCCCCTGCTCCTGCCCCTGCTCCTGCCCCTGCTCCTGCTCCTGCCCCTGCCCCTGCTCCTGCCCCTGCTCCTGCCCCTGCCCTGCCCCTGCTCCTGCCCCTGTCCTGCCCCTGCTCCTGCTCCTGCTCCTGCCCCTGCTCCTGCTCCTGCCCCTGCCCCTGCTCCTGCCCCTGCCCCTGCCCCTGCCCCTGCTCCTGCCCCCTGCCCTGCCCCTGCTCCTGCCCCTGTCCTGCCCCTGCCCCTGTCCTGCTCCTGCCCCTGCCCCTGCCCCTGCCCCTGCCCCTGCCCTGCTCCTGCTCCTGCTCCTGCTCCTGCCCCTGCCCTGCTCCTGCCCCTGCTCCTGCTCCTGCTCCTGCTCCTGCCCCTGCCCTGCTCCTGCCCCTGCCCCTGCTCCTGCCCCTGCTCCTGCTCCTGCCCTGCTCCTGCTCCTGCCCCTGCTCCTGCCCCTGCTCCTGCCCCTGCCCCTGCCCCTGCTCCTGCCCCTGCCCCTGCCCCTGCCCCTGCCCCTGCCCTGCTCCTGCCCCTGCCCCTGCCCCTGCCCCTGCCCCTGCCCCTGCCCCTGCTCCTGCCCCTGCTCCTGCTCCTGCCCTGCTCCTGCTCCTGCCCCTGCTCCTGCCCCTGCTCCTGCCCCTGCCCCTGCCCCTGCTCCTGCCCCTGCCCCTGCCCCTGCCCCTGCCCCTGCCCTGCTCCTGCCCCTGCTCCTGCTCCTGCCCCTGCCCTGCCCCTGCCCCTGCCCCTGCCCTGCCCCTGCCCCTGCCCTGCTCCTGCCCCTGCCCCTGCTCCTGCCCCTGCTCCTGCCCCTGCCCCTGCCCCTGCTCCTGCCCCTGCTCCTGCCCCTGCCCCTGCCCTGCCCCTGCCCCTACCCCTGCTCCTGCTCCTGCTCCTGCCCCTGCTCCTGCCCCTGCCCCTGCTCCTGCCCCTGCTCCTGCCCCTGCCCCTGCTCCTGCCCCTGCCCTGCTCCTGCTCCTGCTCCTGCCCCTGCTCCTGCCCCTGCTCCTGCCCCTGCCCTGCTCCTGCCCCTGCTCCTGCCCCTGCCCCTGCCCCTGCCCTGCTCCTGCTCCTGCTCCTGCCCTGCTCCTGCTCCTGCCCCTGCCCCTGCCCTGCTCCTGCCCCTGCTCCTGCTCCTGCCCCTGCCCCTGCCCCTGCCCCTGCTCCTGCCCCTGCCCCTGCCCCTGCTCCTGCCCCTGCCCCTGCCCCTGCCCCTGCTCCTGCCCCTGCCCTGCTCCTGCCCCTGCCCCTGCCCCTGCCCCTGCCCTGCCCCTGCCCTGCTCCTGCTCCTGCCCCTGCCCCTGCTCCTGCTCCTGCTCCTGCCCCTGCCCCTGCCCTGCCCCTGCTCCTGCTCCTGCCCCTGCTCCTGCCCCTGCTCCTGCTCCTGCCCCTGCTCCTGCCCCTGCTCCTGCCCCTGCCCCTGCTCCTGCTCCTGCCCCTGCTCCTGCCCCTGCTCCTGCCCCTGCCCCTGCCCCTGCCCTGCTCCTGCTCCTGCCCCTGCTCCTGCCCCTGCCCCTGCCCCTGCCCTGCTCCTGCTCCTGCCCCTGCTCCTGCCCCTGCCCCTGCTCCTGCTCCTGCTCCTGCCCTGCCCCTGCTCCTGCCCCTGCCCCTGCTCCTGCTCCTGCCCCTGCTCCTGCCCCTGCTCCTGCCCTGCTCCTGCTCCTGCCCCTGCCCCAGCTCCTGCTCCTGCTCCTGCCCCTGCCCCTGCCCCTGCCCCTGCCCTGCTCCTGCCCCTGCCCTGCTCCTGCCCCTGCTCCTGCTCCTGCCCCTGCTCCTGCTCCTGCTCCTGCTCCTGCTCCTGCCCCTGCCCTGCTCCTGCCCTGGCCCCTGCCCCTGCTCCTGTCCTGCCCCCTGCCCCTGCCCCTGCCCCTGCCCCTGCCCCTGCCCCTGCCCTGCCCCTGCCCCTGCCCCTGCCCCTGCCCCTGCCCCTGCCCCTGCCCCTGCCCCTGCCCCTGCCCCTGCCCCTGCCCCTGCCCCTGCCCCTGCCCCTGCCCCTGCCCCTGCCCCTGCCCCTGCCCCTGCCCCTGCCCCTGCTGCCCCTGCCCCTGCTCCTGCTCCTGCCCCTGCTCCTGCCCCTGCCCCTGCCCCTGCCCCTGCTCCTGCCCCTGCTCCTGCTCCTGCCCCTGCCCTGCTCCTGCCCCTGCTCCTGCCCCTGCCCCTGCCCCTGCCCCTGCCCCTGCCCCTGCCCTGCCCCTGCCCCTGCTCCTGCTCCTGCCCCTGCCCCTGCCCCTGCCCCTGCCCCTGCCCCTGCTCCTGCCCCTGCTCCTGCTCCTGCTCCTGCCCCTGCCCCTGCCCCTGCTCCTGCTCCTGCTCCTGCCCCTGCTCCTGCCCCTGCTCCTGCCTCCTGCCCTGCCCCTGCTCCTGCTCCTGCCCTGCCCCTGCTCCTGCCCCTGCCCCTGCTCCTGCTCCTGCTCCTGCTCCTGCTCCTGCCCTGCCCTGCCCCTGCCCCTGCTCCTGCTCCTGCTCCTGCCCCTGCTCCTGCCCCTGCCCCTGCCCCTACCCTGCCCCTGCTCCTGCCCCTGCCCCTGCCCCTGCTCCTGCCCCTGCTCCTGCCCCTGCTCCTGCTCCTGCCCCTGCCCCTGCTCCTGCCCCTGCCCCTGCCCCTGCTCCTGCTCCTGCTCCTGCTCCTGCCCCTGCCCTGCCCTGCTCCTGCTCCTGCTCCTGCTCCTGCTCCCTGCCCCTGCCCCTGCCCCTGCCCCTGCTCCTGCCCCTGCCCCTGCCCCTGCCCCTGCCCCTGCTCCTGCTCCTGCTCCTGCTCCTGCTCCTGCCCCTGCCCCTGCCCCTGCCCCTGCCCTACCCTGCCCTGCCCCTGCCCCTGCCCCTGCCCTGCCCCTGCCCTGCCCTGCCCCTGCCCTGCTCCTGCTCCTGCCCCTGCCCTGCCCCTGCCCCTGCCCCTGCCCCTGCTCCTGCCCCTGCCCCTGCCCCTGCCCCTGCCCCTGCTCCTGCCCCTGCCCCTGCCCCTGCCCCTGCCCCTGCTCCTGCCCCTGCTCCTGCCCCTGCTCCTGCCCCTGCCCCTGCCCCTGCCCCTGCCCCTGCCCCTGCCCCTGCCCCTGCCCCTGCCCCCTGCCCCTGCCCTCCCTCCCCTGCCCCTGCCCCTGCCCCTGCCCCTGCCCCTCCCTGCCCCTGCCCCTGCCCTGCCCTGCCCCTGCCCCTGCCCTGCCTCCTGCCCTGCTCCTGCCCCTGCCCCTGCTCCTGCCCCTGCCCCTGCCCTGCTCCTGCCCCTGCCCCTGCTCCTGCTCCTGCCCTGCTCCTGCTCCTGCCCCTGCTCCTGCCCCTGCCCCTGCTCCTGCTCCTGCTCCTGCCCCTGCTCCTGCCCCTGCTCCTGCCCCTGCTCCTGCTCCTGTCCCTGCCCCTGCTCCTGCCCCTGCTCCTGCCCCTGCCCTGCCCTGCTCCTGCCCCTGCCTGCCCCTGCCCCTGCTCCTGCTCCTGCCCCTGCCCTCTGCCCCTGCCCCTGCCCCTGCTCCTGCTCCTGCTCCTGCTCCTGCCCCTGCCCTGCTCCTGCCCCTGCTCCTGCTCCTGCTCCTGCTCCTGCCCCTGCCCTGCTCCTGCCCCTGCCCCTGCTCCTGCCCCTGCTTCCTGCTCCTGCCCTGCTCTGCTCCTGCTCCTGCTCCTGCCCCTGCTCCTGCCCCTGCTCCTGCCCCTGCCCCTGCCCCTGCTCCTGCCCTGCCTCCTGCCCTGCCCCTGCCCCTGCCCCTGCCCCTGCCCCTGCCCTGCCCCTGCCCCTGCCCCTGCCCCTGCCCCTGCCCCTGCCCCTGCTCCTGCCCCTGCTCCTGCTCCTGCCCTGCTCCTGCTCCTGCCCTGCTCCTGCCCCTGCTCCTGCCCCTGCCCCTGCCCTGCCCCTGCCCCTGCCCCTGCCCCTGCCCCTGCCCTGCCCCTGCCTGCTCCTGCCCTGCCCCTGCCCCTGCCCTGCTCCTGCCCCTGCTCCTGCCCCTGCCCTGCCCCTGCCCCTGCCCCTGCCCCTGCCCCTGCCCCTGCCCCTGCTCCTGCCCCTGCCCCTGCTCCGCCCTGCCCCTGCCCCTGCTCCTGCCCCTGCTCCTGCCCCTGCCCTGCCCCTGCCCCTGCCCCTGCCCCTGCCCCTGCTCCTGCCCCTGCCCTGCCCTGCCCCTGCCCCTGCCCCTGCCCCTGCCCTGCCCCTGCCCTGCTCCTGCCCCTGCCCCTGCCCCTGCCTGCTCCTGCCCCTGCTCCTGCCCCTGCCCCTGCCCCTGCCCCTGCCCCTGCCCTGCTCCTGCCCCTGCCCCTGCCCTGCTCCTGCTCCTGCCCCTGCCCTGCTCCTGCTCCTGCTCTGCTCCTGCTCCTGCTCCTGCCCCTGCCCCTGCCCTGCCCCTGCTCCTGCTCCTGCCCCTGCTCCTGCCCCTGCTCCTGCTCCTGCCCCTGCTCCTGCCCCTGCTCCTGCCCCTGCCCCTGCTCCTGCTCCTGCCCCTGCTCCTGCCCCTGCTCCTGCCCCTGCCCCTGCCCCTGCCCTGCTCCTGCTCCTGCCCCTGCTCCTGCCCCTGCCCCTGCCCCTGCCCTGCTCCTGCTCCTGCCCCTGCTCCTGCCCCTGCCCCTGCTCCTGCTCCTGCTCCTGCCCTGCCCCTGCTCCTGCCCCTGCCCCTGCTCCTGCTCCTGCCCCTGCTCCTGCCCCTGCTCCTGCCCTGCTCCTGCTCCTGCCCCTGCCCCAGCTCCTGCTCCTGCTCCTGCCCCTGCCCCTGCCCCTGCCCCTGCCCTGCTCCTGCCCCTGCCCTGCTCCTGCCCCTGCTCCTGCTCCTGCCCCTGCTCCTGCTCCTGCTCCTGCCCCTGCCCTGCTCCTGCCCCTGCCCCTGCCCCTGCTCCTGCTCCTGCCCCTGCCCCTGCCCCTGCCCCTGCCCCTGCCCCTGCTCCTGCTCCTGCTCCTGCCCCTGCCCCTGCCCCTGCCCCTGCCCCTGCCCCTGCTCCTGCCCCTGCCCCTGCCCCTGCCCCTGCCCCTGCCCCTGCCCCTGCCCCTGCTCCTGCTCCTGCCCCTGCTCCTGCCCCTGCCCCTGCCCCTGCCCCTGCTCCTGCCCCTGCTCCTGCTCCTGCCCCTGCCCTGCTCCTGCCCCTGCTCCTGCCCCTGCCCCTGCCCCTGCCCCTGCCCCTGCCCCTGCCCTGCCCCTGCCCCTGCTCCTGCTCCTGCCCCTGCCCCTGCCCCTGCCCCTGCCCCTGCCCCTGCTCCTGCCCCTGCTCCTGCTCCTGCTCCTGCCCCTGCCCCTGCCCCTGCTCCTGCTCCTGCTCCTGCCCCTGCTCCTGCCCCTGCTCCTGCTCCTGCCCTGCCCCTGCTCCTGCTCCTGCCCTGCCCCTGCTCCTGCCCCTGCCCCTGCTCCTGCTCCTGCTCCTGCTCCTGCTCCTGCCCCTGCCCTGCCCCTGCCCCTGCTCCTGCTCCTGCTCCTGCCCCTGCTCCTGCCCCTGCCCCTGCCCCTACCCTGCCCCTGCTCCTGCCCCTGCCCCTGCCCCTGCTCCTGCCCCTGCTCCTGCCCCTGCTCCTGCTCCTGCCCCTGCCCCTGCCCTGCTCCTGCTCCTGCTCCTGCCCCTGCCCCTGCCCTGCTCCTGCTCCTGCTCCTGCTCCTGCTCCTGCCCCTGCCCCTGCCCCTGCCCCTGCCCCTGCTCCTGCCCCTGCCCCTGCCCCTGCCCCTGCCCCTACCCTGCCCCTGCTCCTGCTCCTGCTCCTGCTCCTGCTCCTGCTCCTGCTCCTGCCCCTGCCCCTGCCCCTGCCCCTGCCCCTACCCTGCCCCTGCCCCTGCCCCTGCCCTGCCCCTGCCCCTGCCCTGCTCCTGCCCCTGCTCCTGCTCCTGCCCCTGCCCCTGCCCCTGCCCCTGCCCCTGCCCCTGCTCCTGCCCCTGCCCCTGCCCCTGCCCCTGCCCCTGCTCCTGCCCCTGCCCCTGCCCCTGCCCCTGCCCTGCTCCTGCCCCTGCTCCTGCCCCTGCTCCTGCTCCTGCCCCTGCCCCTGCCCCTACCCTGCCCCTGCCCCTGCCCCTGCCCCTGCCCCTGCCCCTACCCTGCCCCTGCCCCTGCCCTGCCCCTGCCCCTGCCCCTGCCCTGCTCCTGCCCCTGCTCCTGCCCCTGCCCCTGCTCCTGCCCCTGCCCCTGCCCTGCTCCTGCTCCTGCCCCTGCTCCTGCTCCTGCCCTGCTCCTGCTCCTGCCCCTGCTCCTGCCCCTGCCCCTGCTCCTGCTCCTGCTCCTGCCCCTGCTCCTGCCCCTGCTCCTGCCCCTGCTCCTGCTCCTGCCCCTGCCCCTGCTCCTGCCCCTGCTCCTGCCCCTGCCCTGCCCCTGCTCCTGCCCCTGTCCTGCCCCTGCTCCTGCTCCTGCTCCTGCCCCTGCTCCTGCTCCTGCCCCTGCCCCTGCTCCTGCCCCTGCCCCTGCCCCTGCCCCTGCTCCTGCCCCTGCCCTGCCCCTGCTCCTGCCCCTGTCCTGCCCCTGCCCCTGTCCTGCTCCTGCCCCTGCCCCTGCCCCTGCCCCTGCCCCTGCCCTGCTCCTGCTCCTGCTCCTGCTCCTGCCCCTGCCCTGCTCCTGCCCCTGCTCCTGCTCCTGCTCCTGCTCCTGCCCCTGCCCTGCTCCTGCCCCTGCCCCTGCTCCTGCCCCTGCTCCTGCTCCTGCCCTGCTCCTGCTCCTGCCCCTGCTCCTGCCCCTGCTCCTGCCCCTGCCCCTGCCCCTGCTCCTGCCCCTGCTCCTGCCCCTGCCCCTGCCCCTGCCCCTGCCCTGCTCCTGCCCCTGCCCCTGCCCCTGCCCCTGCCCCTGCCCCTGCCCCTGCTCCTGCCCCTGCTCCTGCTCCTGCCCTGCTCCTGCTCCTGCCCCTGCTCCTGCCCCTGCTCCTGCCCCTGCCCCTGCCCCTGCTCCTGCCCCTGCCCTGCTCCTGCCCCTGCCCCTGCCCCTGCCCCTGCCCCTGCCCTGCTCCTGCCCCTGCTCCTGCTCCTGCCCCTGCCCTGCCCCTGCCCCTGCCCCTGCCCTGCCCCTGCCCCTGCCCTGCTCCTGCCCCTGCCCCTGCTCCTGCCCCTGCTCCTGCCCCTGCCCCTGCCCCTGCTCCTGCCCCTGCTCCTGCCCCTGCCCCTGCCCTGCCCCTGCCCCTACCCCTGCTCCTGCTCCTGCTCCTGCCCCTGCTCCTGCCCCTGCCCCTGCTCCTGCCCCTGCTCCTGCCCCTGCCCCTGCTCCTGCCCCTGCCCTGCTCCTGCTCCTGCTCCTGCCCCTGCTCCTGCCCCTGCTCCTGCCCCTGCCCTGCTCCTGCCCCTGCTCCTGCCCCTGCCCCTGCCCCTGCCCTGCTCCTGCTCCTGCTCCTGCCCTGCTCCTGCTCCTGCCCCTGCCCCTGCCCTGCTCCTGCCCCTGCTCCTGCTCCTGCCCCTGCCCCTGCCCCTGCCCCTGCTCCTGCCCCTGCCCCTGCCCCTGCTCCTGCCCCTGCCCCTGCCCCTGCCCCTGCTCCTGCCCCTGCCCTGCTCCTGCCCCTGCCCCTGCCCCTGCCCCTGCCCTGCCCCTGCCCTGCTCCTGCTCCTGCCCCTGCCCCTGCTCCTGCTCCTGCTCCTGCCCCTGCCCCTGCCCTGCCCCTGCTCCTGCTCCTGCCCCTGCTCCTGCCCCTGCTCCTGCTCCTGCCCCTGCCCCTGCCCCTGCTCCTGCCCCTGCCCCTGCTCCTGCTCCTGCCCCTGCTCCTGCCCCTGCTCCTGCCCCTGCCCCTGCCCCTGCCCTGCTCCTGCTCCTGCCCCTGCTCCTGCCCCTGCCCCTGCCCCTGCCCTGCTCCTGCTCCTGCCCCTGCTCCTGCCCCTGCCCCTGCTCCTGCTCCTGCTCCTGCCCTGCCCCTGCTCCTGCCCCTGCCCCTGCTCCTGCTCCTGCCCCTGCTCCTGCCCCTGCTCCTGCCCTGCTCCTGCTCCTGCCCCTGCCCCAGCTCCTGCTCCTGCTCCTGCCCCTGCCCCTGCCCCTGCCCCTGCCCTGCTCCTGCCCCTGCCCTGCTCCTGCCCCTGCTCCTGCTCCTGCCCCTGCTCCTGCTCCTGCTCCTGCTCCTGCTCCTGCCCCTGCCCTGCTCCTGCCCCTGCCCCTGCCCCTGCTCCTGCTCCTGCCCCTGCCCCTGCCCCTGCCCCTGCCCCTGCCCTGCCCCTGCCCCTGCCCCTGCCCCTGCCCCTGCCCCTGCCCCTGCCCCTGCCCCTGCTCCTGCTCCTGCTCCTGCCCCTGCCCCTGCCCCTGCCCCTGCCCCTGCCCCTGCTCCTGCCCCTGCCCCTGCCCCTGCCCCTGCCCCTGCCCCTGCCCCTGCTCCTGCCCCTGCCCCTGCCCCTGCCCCTGCCCCTGCTCCTGCTCCTGCCCCTGCTCCTGCCCCTGCCCCTGCCCCTGCCCCTGCTCCTGCCCCTGCTCCTGCTCCTGCCCCTGCCCTGCTCCTGCCCCTGCTCCTGCCCCTGCCCCTGCCCCTGCCCCTGCCCCTGCCCCTGCCCTGCCCCTGCCCCTGCTCCTGCTCCTGCCCCTGCCCCTGCCCCTGCCCCTGCCCCTGCCCCTGCTCCTGCCCCTGCTCCTGCTCCTGCTCCTGCCCCTGCCCCTGCCCCTGCTCCTGCTCCTGCTCCTGCCCCTGCTCCTGCCCCTGCTCCTGCTCCTGCCCTGCCCCTGCTCCTGCTCCTGCCCTGCCCCTGCTCCTGCCCCTGCCCCTGCTCCTGCTCCTGCTCCTGCTCCTGCTCCTGCCCCTGCCCTGCCCCTGCCCCTGCTCCTGCTCCTGCTCCTGCCCCTGCTCCTGCCCCTGCCCCTGCCCCTACCCTGCCCCTGCTCCTGCCCCTGCCCCTGCCCCTGCTCCTGCCCCTGCTCCTGCCCCTGCTCCTGCTCCTGCCCCTGCCCCTGCCCTGCTCCTGCTCCTGCTCCTGCCCCTGCCCCTGCCCTGCTCCTGCTCCTGCTCCTGCTCCTGCTCCTGCCCCTGCCCCTGCCCCTGCCCCTGCCCCTGCTCCTGCCCCTGCCCCTGCCCCTGCCCCTGCCCCTACCCTGCCCCTGCTCCTGCTCCTGCTCCTGCTCCTGCTCCTGCCCCTGCCCCTGCCCCTGCCCCTGCCCCTACCCTGCCCCTGCCCCTGCCCCTGCCCTGCCCCTGCCCCTGCCCTGCTCCTGCCCCTGCTCCTGCTCCTGCCCCTGCCCCTGCCCCTGCCCCTGCCCCTGCCCCTGCTCCTGCCCCTGCCCCTGCCCCTGCCCCTGCCCCTGCTCCTGCCCCTGCCCCTGCCCCTGCCCCTGCCCTGCTCCTGCCCCTGCTCCTGCCCCTGCTCCTGCTCCTGCCCCTGCCCCTGCCCCTACCCTGCCCCTGCCCCTGCCCCTGCCCCTGCCCCTGCCCCTACCCTGCCCCTGCCCCTGCCCTGCCCCTGCCCCTGCCCCTGCCCTGCTCCTGCCCCTGCTCCTGCCCCTGCCCCTGCTCCTGCCCCTGCCCCTGCCCTGCTCCTGCTCCTGCCCCTGCTCCTGCTCCTGCCCTGCTCCTGCTCCTGCCCCTGCTCCTGCCCCTGCCCCTGCTCCTGCTCCTGCTCCTGCCCCTGCTCCTGCCCCTGCTCCTGCCCCTGCTCCTGCTCCTGCCCCTGCCCCTGCTCCTGCCCCTGCTCCTGCCCCTGCCCTGCCCCTGCTCCTGCCCCTGTCCTGCCCCTGCCCCTGCTCCTGCTCCTGCCCCTGCCCCTGCCCCTGCCCCTGCCCCTGCCCTGCTCCTGCTCCTGCTCCTGCTCCTGCCCCTGCCCTGCTCCTGCCCCTGCTCCTGCTCCTGCTCCTGCTCCTGCCCCTGCCCTGCTCCTGCCCCTGCCCCTGCTCCTGCCCCTGCTCCTGCTCCTGCCCTGCTCCTGCTCCTGCTCCTGCTCCTGCCCCTGCTCCTGCCCCTGCTCCTGCCCCTGCCCCTGCCCCTGCTCCTGCCCCTGCTCCTGCCCCTGCCCCTGCCCCTGCCCCTGCCCCTGCCCTGCTCCTGCCCCTGCCCCTGCCCCTGCCCCTGCCCCTGCCCCTGCCCCTGCTCCTGCCCCTGCTCCTGCTCCTGCCCTGCTCCTGCTCCTGCCCCTGCTCCTGCCCCTGCTCCTGCCCCTGCCCCTGCCCCTGCTCCTGCCCCTGCCCCTGCCCCTGCCCCTGCCCCTGCCCTGCTCCTGCCCCTGCTCCTGCTCCTGCCCCTGCCCTGCCCCTGCCCCTGCCCCTGCCCTGCCCCTGCCCCTGCCCTGCTCCTGCCCCTGCCCCTGCTCCTGCCCCTGCTCCTGCCCCTGCCCCTGCCCCTGCCCCTGCCCCTGCTCCTGCCCCTGCCCCTGCCCTGCCCCTGCCCCTACCCCTGCTCCTGCTCCTGCTCCTGCCCCTGCTCCTGCCCCTGCCCCTGCTCCTGCCCCTGCTCCTGCCCCTGCCCCTGCTCCTGCCCCTGCCCTGCTCCTGCTCCTGCTCCTGCCCCTGCTCCTGCCCCTGCTCCTGCCCCTGCTCCTGCCCCTGCCCCTGCCCCTGCCCTGCTCCTGCTCCTGCTCCTGCCCTGCTCCTGCTCCTGCCCCTGCCCCTGCCCTGCTCCTGCCCCTGCTCCTGCTCCTGCCCCTGCCCCTGCCCCTGCCCCTGCTCCTGCCCCTGCCCCTGCCCCTGCTCCTGCCCCTGCCCCTGCTCCTGCCCCTGCTCCTGCTCCTGCCCTGCTCCTGCCCTGCCCCTGCCCTCCTCCTGCCCCTGCCCCTGCCCCTGCCCCTGCTCCTGCTCCTGCCCCTGCCCCTGCCCCTGCCCCTGCCCCTGCCCCTGCTCCTGCCCCTGCCCCTGCCCCTGCCCTGCTCCTGCCCCTGCTCCTGCCCCTGCCCCTGCGCTGCCCCTGCCCCTGCCCCTGCCCCTGCCCCTGCTCCTGCCCCTGCCCCTGTCCTGCCCCTGCCCCTGCCCTGCCCCTGCCCCTGCCCCTGCCCCTGCCCTGCTCCTGCTCCTGCTCCTGCTCCTGCCCTGCTCCTGCTCCTGCCCCTGCCCCTGCCCCTGCCCCTGCCCCTGCTCCTGCCCCTGCCCCTGCCCTGCTCCTGCCCTGCCCCTGCCCCTGCCCCTGCCCCTGCCCCTGCTCCTGCCCCTGCTCCTGCTCCTGCCCCTGCCCTGCTCCTGCCCTGCTCCTGCCCCTGCCCCTGCCCCTGCCCCTGCCCTGCCCCTGCTCCTGCCCCTGCCCCTGCCCCTGCCCCTGCCCCTGCCCCTGCTCCTGCCCCTGCCCTGCCCCTGCTCCTGCCCCTGCTCCTGCTCCTGCCCCTGCTCCTGCCCCTGCCCTGCCCCTGCTCCTGCCCCTGCTCCTGCTCCTGCCCCTGCTCCTGCTCCTGCCCTGCCCCTGCCCCTGCCCCTGCCCCTGCCCCTGCCCTGCTCCTGCTCCTGCCCCTGCTCCTGCCCCTGTCCTGCCCCTGCCCCTGCCCCTGCCCCTGCCCCTGCCCCTGCCCCTGCCCCTGCTCCTGCCCCTGCTCCTGCTCCTGCCCCTGCCCCTGCCCCTGCCCCTGCCCCTGCCCCTGCTCCTGCCCCTGCCCCTGCCCCTGCCCTGCCCCTGCCCCTGCTCCTGCTCCTGCTCCTGCCCCTGCTCCTGCTCCTGCTCCTGCTCCTGCCCCTGCCCCTGCTCCTGCCCCTGCCCCTGCCCCTGCTCCTGCCCTGCCCCTGCTCCTGCTCCTGCTCCTGCCCCTGCTCCTGCCCCTGCCCCTGCCCCTGCCCTGCTCCTGCTCCTGCTCCTGCCCCTGCCCCTGCCCCTGCCCTGCCCCTGCCCCTGCTCCTGCTCCTGCTCCTGCCCCTGCTCCTGCTCCTGCTCCTGCTCCTGCCCCTGCCCCTGCTCCTGCCCCTGCCCCTGCCCCTGCTCCTGCCCTGCCCCTGCTCCTGCTCCTGCTCCTGCCCCTGCTCCTGCCCCTGCCCCTGCCCCTGCCCTGCCCCTGCCCCTGCCCCTGCCCCTGCTCCTGCTCCTGCCCCTGCCCCTGCCCCTGCCCCTGCCCCTGCTCCTGCCCCTGCCCCTGCCCCTGCCCTGCCCCTGCCCCTGCTCCTGCCCCTGCCCCTGCCCTGCTCCTGCCCCTGCCCCTGCCCCTGCCCCTGCTCCTGCCCTGCCCCTGCTCCTGCTCCTGCCCCTGCTCCTGCCCCTGCCCCTGCCCCTGCCCCTGCCCCTGCTCCTGCCCCTGCCCCTGCCCTGCTCCTGCCCCTGCTCCTGCCCCTGCCCCTGCCCCTGCCCCTGCCCCTGCCCCTGCCCCTGCTCCTGCCCCTGCCCTGCCCCTGCCCCTGCCCTGCCCCTGCCCCTGCTCCTGCCCCTGCCCTGCTCCTGCTCCTGCTCCTGCTCCTGCTCCTGCCCCTGCCCTGCCCCTGCCCCTGCCCCTGCCCCTGCTCCTGCCCCTGCCCTGCCCCTGCCCCTGCCCTGCCCCTGCCCCTGCCCCTGCTCCTGCTCCTGCCCTACTCCTTCACAGATAGCCGCGGCGCAGAGGTCTCCGCAGGTGTCTTGCAGGTGGTTTGGGGCCAAGCCGTGGGGTTCCCAGCTCCCCATCGCTCCCGCACCTTCGGGTGCCCGCAGAGCTTGTATGCGTCTGTGCTTGCTCCGTGCAGTGCCGAGGTGCCTGCGCCGCCCTCGCCGCGGGGCGCGCCGTCGTGCAGCAGCGCGGGCCGGGCGCCAGCGCGTGTGGGCGTCCGGCACGTGCCGTGGCGCGGGCCGCGGTGCTGGGTGCGCTGTGCTCCGCGCCGCCCCGCCGTGCCGCCCTATCGACGCCCTGCCGAGCGCCCCAGCCCTGCCGCGCTGCGCCCAGCCGCCCTGAGCCTCTGCAGCGCGGCACGTCCCCGCCGCCCGCCTGGCTCCCGCCGGGGCCCCTTTTGGCATCCTTGCTGCCGGGCCCTGCAGCGCTCGCCCCCGGGTGCTGCGCCGCCCGCTTTGCCGCCCGCCGTGCCGTGCTGCGGGGCTGCGGCCGGAGAGCCGGGCGGCAGCGGCGTCGTGCCGTGCCGGCTGGCCGCCGTCTGCGGCGCGGGCGCCGTAACCGTCCTCTCTCTGTCCCGCTGGCAGGGGGAAGAGGAGCCGGAGGAGAACCCGAGCAAGGAAGAGAAGCAGGATCCGGGGACGCCCATGAGGAAAGCCGGGCGGCCGGGGCGCAAACGCAAACATGCCCAGGTGAGCGCGCGGGCACGCCGGAGCCCCGGGCCGGGGTGCTCGGCCGGCGTGGGCGCCGTGCACGGGGCCGGGGGCCAGGCGGGCGTTGCAGCGCGGCCGGCGACTTGCTCCCTGCGTGCCGCTTTTGCACTAGACGATGGCGAGAGCCCCGCGCGGTGCCCAGGGTCGCGTCGGGGCTGCCGTGTCCGACGGGGTCCGGCGCCGAGCTCACCCGTCTCCCAGCCGGCACCCGCGGGTGCACCGTGCCGCTGCCGTGGTCCGGGCGGAGGTGGCTGGGGAGCCGGCGAGGGGCTCGCGGGACCCGTGGTGGCTTCTCCCGTGGCTGAGAGCCGGTGGGCGCTGCTGGCTTCCCCCCAGCCCCGGACGAGGAGCGGGGCCAGTCGCGCCGTGCCCCTCGCCCGCCTCGGGGCGGCATCGTCAGGGATGCTGATCCCCACTCCGGGTCCTGTCCCAGGCGTGCACCCCTCCAGGGAAGCGCTTTTTCCTTGCATCCCGTTGGAGTTTCCCAGCTCGCGCCTGCCCTGCGCGTCCAGGCTCTGGCGTCGCCGTAGCCAAGGGCCCCCTTCGCCTCTGCGGGCCGTGCCTCTGCCTCGAGCATCCCGAGCTCCCGCCCCAGCCAGCCCGGCAGCCCAGCTCCGCCTGGCACCGCGGCATCCAGACCAGGCACAGTGCGCTGGGTGCGGTTGCACGGGAGCCGGGCGGTGGAAATCCCTTCCCCGGCGCTGGCCGTGCTCCTGCCAGCGCGGTCCGCGATGCCCGGATGCTCCCCGCCGCTGCAGGGCACCGGGAGCCGGGTGCCCCCGGCGAGCTCGGCCGCGTGTCCGGGAGCTCAGGCTGGAGGGGACGAGGGATGGGGACGGCGCAGGGGAGCGGGGCACGGAGCGGGGCCGAGCCACGGGCAAGCCGCACGGCGTCAGCAGCGGTCGCTGGGTGAGACCGTGGTGGCGCGGTCGGTGCTGGCCGCGGCGGAGCTCCTCCGGGCAGGCGTCCTTGGGGCAGGGTGCTGGGAGCAGCGGGCGTGCAGGGCCCGGCGATGCTTGCAGGGGAGCCGGGCTTCAGCAGGGCAGCAGGTGCAGAGGACTTGGGGAGGAAAACGGCCGTTTAGGGACCTTCTGGCCTCCCTCGGCGAGCCGGCGTGGGGCCCTGCGTGGCCATCCGTGCTCGTGCTGAGCTTCCCGTTGCACGGGCAGCAAAGGGCACTGCAAGGGGACTCCCGCCAACGTAGTATTGGAAACAGGAGTAGACGTTCCTCTTGGCGATCCCAAAGGAGAGGCACGCGTGGTCTCCCACCGGATGCAAACCGAGGTGGCCGGAGGAGCCTTTGCCGGCGCGGGAGCCCGCGTGCGGCTGCGGTTGGGCACGTTGCAGCGTTGGCGCGCTCCGTTCCTTGGAGCGCGTCCCGGGTCGGGCACCCGGCCCGCTCGGATGGGTTCCCCTTCCCTGCCCCTTCCCCTCCGACGGGAGGTGGCGGAGGGGCAGAGCTGCCGGCGGGCTCTGCTGCAAACCGAGGTTGCTACCGGGGAGCAAGAAGGGCCGGGGAGCGTTTGCTGCCGAACGGTGCAGCTGCAAAAAGGGCCAGTTCTGCCCTTGGCCGTGCCCCGGAGCCGCGTTTCGGCGGGGCCGAGGACGCCGCAGCGGGGCGGCACGCGGCTGGGGGCAGCCCTGGCGCGGGGGGAGCCGAGCCCGGCCAGGCAGGCGGAGGGGATCTGAGCGCGGGCTATAAATACAGCCGGGTGGGAGGTAAGTGCTGGGGAGGGAGAGGAGCTATTTCAGTGGAAGAACAATACTGGCACCGGGACAAACGGGGATAAGTCGGCCAGGAATAGACCGAGCCTGGAAACCGGGAGGTTTCTGACCATCGGAGCAGGAGGCTCCGGGAGCCCCCTCCGAGGGAAGGGGGTCGGCGCTGGCCGCCTTCGGAGCAACCCGACGTGACCCGGGCTGCTCTGCGGTTGCGCTCGGGAAGGTGGCAAGAGGGACCCTTCCTCCGGGACCCTTGTCCTAAAGTACGCCGTGCCGGTGCCGTTTCCTCGGCTTGTCCGTCCAGGAGACCAGTGCCTCGCCGGCGCGTTGGCTGTTGCTGCCCCGCTGGCAGCTGCGTCGTCCCCGGTGGGAGCCTCCTGCCCTCCCCCAGCTGCATTTGGGGACCGCCGCAGTCGTTGCCCGCCCCCGCTGCCTCCTTCCAGCTCCGTGTCCCTCTGCACCCGATGATGATTAGCGTTAATCGGTGCATTGCAGTGGTGCCACGAGGCCCGGCCGGGCTCAGAGCGGCTGCGCAGTGCCGGACGGTCCTCGTCCCACGGACCCCCGGGGTTGGGGCACTGCACCCGTCCGCGCTCGGTGCACGTGGTGCCTCCTGCAAGAAGAGGCGGGAGGAGGCGCGAGCCCCCGGCTTGCAGTCGCCGCCCCGTCCCGCTCGGGCTGCCTGCGCCAGCTCCTCGCTGCCAAGCGAGACGGAGCTGGCGCTGCCAGCGGAGCGTCTCCGCGCTTGTTTGCAAGGGGAAAGCCCCAGCCGCCTGCGGGTTGCTATAAATATCCTTCCCAGCTGGAGAGTCCCGTGGCCCAGGCTCCTCCAGGGAGGCCGGTGGCCGGGGCCAGGCCAGGTCCCCGGGGAGAGGAGCCACCGGCCAGCGGGACCCCCGGGGACGGGGGGCTGATGCGGGTGCTGGGCGAGCTGGTTAACTCTTCCAGGGCCGGCTGGCGGGCAGGCACTTTGCAGAGCAGCGCCGAGCACCGGCCGGAGCTCCGCTCCGCCGCGCCGTGCCAGCGGCGTTGGGACCGCCGCGCCGTGCCGGCTCCCGCGGGATGCAGACGGGGCTCACGGGGCGGGAACAGGGGCCAGCGCCAGGACGCGGACCCTCTCGGAGGCCCGGCAGGTGCCCGGCGCGGGGCGGCGGCAGGAAGCCCTTCCCTCGCGGTTGAAACCCGACCTTGTGTTTTCCCAGGTGTCGGGAGGTATTTCGCCTGGGGGGGTGTCGTTCCCAGCCAGGTGAGCAGAGCCCTGGGCAGGGCGGCTCTGCCCCAGCACGCCGCTCCCGCCAGGCCGGCGCGGAGGCAGCCGGAGCCTCCGCCGCTGGGGCCGGGTGGCGCGGTGTAGCCGTGTGTGCACAGCCGGAGAGCCCCGCAGGGCTGGGTGTCACATCGTAACCATGTGTGCGCAGCAGGAGAGCCCTGCGGGGCCGGGAATTGCAGTGTAGCCCTGCATGCACAGCCGGAGAGCCATGCAGGGCTGGGCGTCTTGGTGTAGCCGTGTGTGCACAGCCAGAGAGGCCCGAAAGGCCAAGTGTCACATTGTAGCCATGTGTACACAGCCGGAGAGCCCTGCGGGGTCGGGTGTTGTCATGTAGCCGTGTATGCACAGCCAGAGAGTCTGGTGGAACTGGTTGTCACATTGTAGCCGTGTGTGCACAGCCGGAGAGCCCTGCGAGGTCAGGTGTTGTGATGTAGCCGTGTATGCACAGCCAGAGAGTCCAGTGGAGTTGGTTGTCACATTGTAGCCATGTGTGCACAGCCGGAGAGCCCTACGGGGCCGGGTGTTGTGATGTAGCCATGTATGCACAGCCAGAGAGTCTGGTGGAGCTGGTTGTCACATTGTAGCCGTGTGTGCACAGCCGAAGAGCCCTGCAGGGTCAGATGTCACGGTGTAGCTGTGTGTGCACAGCTCGAGAGCCCCACGAGGCTGGGAATCACAATGTAGCTGTGCATGCACAGCTGGAGAGCCCTGCGAGGCTGGGTGTTGTGTAGCCATATGTGTACAGCTGGAGAGTCCTGTGGGGCTGGGTGCAGCTGTGTGTGCAGGGCCAGTTGTCACAGTGTAGCTGTGTCTGTGGGGCTGGTGTTGTGGTGTAGCTGTACATGCACTGTCAGAGAGCACTGTGGGGCCAGGCATTGCAGTGCAGCTGTCTGTGCGGGGCCGGGCGTCACAGTGTAGCCATATATGCACAACTGGAGAGCCCTGCAGGGCTGGGTGTCGCAGTGTAGCTGTGTAGGGGGGCAGTGTTGTGGTGTAGCCGTGTGTGCACAGCCAGAGAGCCCTGCGGGGCCGGATGTTGTGGTGTATCTGTGTGTGCGGGGCCGGGTGTCATGGTGTAGCCATGTGTGCCGAGCTGGAGAGCCCCGTGGGGCCGGGTGTTGCAGTGTATCTGTGTGTGCACAGCTGAAGAGCTCCATGGGGCTGGATGTCACAGTGTAGCTGTCTGTGTGGGGCCAGGGTTGTGGTACAGCCATGTAAGCACAGCCGACGAGCCCTGCGGGCCCGGATGTTGCGGTGTATCCATGTGTGCACAGCCGACGAGCCCTGCGGGGCCGGATGTTGTGGTGTATCTGTGTGTGCACAGCCGGAGAGCCCTGCGGGGCCGGATGTTGTGGTGTATCTGTGTGTGCACAGCTAAAGGGCCCTGCGGGGCCGGATGTTGTGGTGTATCTGTGTGTGCACAGCCGGAGAGCCCTGCGGGGCCGGATGTTGTGGTGTATCTGTGTGTGCACAGCCGGAGAGTGCTGCGGGGCCGGATGTTGTGGTGTACCTGTGCGTGCACAGCCGGAGAGCCCTGCGGGGCTGGATGTTGTGGTGTATCTGTGTGTGCACAGCCGGAGAGCCCTGCGGGGCCGGATGATGTGGTGTATCTGTGTGTGCACAGCTAAAGAGCCCTGCGGGGCCAGATGCTGTGGTGTATCTGTGCGTGCACAGCCGACGAGCCCTGCGGGGCCGGATGTTGTGGTGTATCTGTGTGTGCACAGCCGGAGAGCCCTGCGGGGCCAGATGCTGTGGTGTATCTGTGCGTGCACAGCCGACGAGCCCTGCGGGGCCGGATGTTGTGGTGTATCCGTGTGTGCACAGCCGGAGAGCCCTGCGGGGCCGGATGTTGTGGTGTATCTGTGCGTGCACAGCCGGAGAGCCCTGCGGGGCCGGATGTTGCGGTGTATCTGTGTGTGCACAGCCGGAGAGCCCTGCGGGGCCGGATGTTGCGGTGTATCTGTGTGTGCACAGCCGGAGAGCGCTGCGGGGCCGGATGTTGCGGTGTATCTGTGTGTGCACAGCCGGAGAGCCCTGCGGGGCCGGATGTTGTGGTGTATCTGTGCGTGCACAGCTAAAGGGCCCTGCGGGGCCGGATGTTGTGGTGTATCTGTGTGTGCACAGCCGGAGAGCGCTGCGGGGCCGGATGTTGTGGTGTACCTGTGCGTGCACAGCCGGAGAGCCCTGCGGGGCCGGATGTTGTGGTGTATCTGTGTGTGCACAGCCGACGAGCCCTGCGGGGCCGGATGTTGTGGTGTATCTGTGTGTGCACAGCCGGAGAGCCCTGCGGGGCCGGATGTTGTGGTGTATCTGTGTGTGCACAGCCGGAGAGCGCTGCGGGGCCGGATGTTGTGGTGTACCTGTGCGTGCACAGCCGGAGAGCCCTGCGGGGCTGGATGTTGTGGTGTATCTGTGTGTGCACAGCCGACGAGCCCTGCGGGGCCGGATGTTGCGGTGTATCTGTGTGTGCACAGCCGGAGAGCCCTGCAGGGCCGGATGTTGTGGTGTATCTGTGTGTGCGGGGCCAGGTGTCATGGTGTAGCCATGTGTGCACAGCTGGAGAGCCCCGTGGGGCCGGGTGTTGCAGTGTATCTGTGTGTGCACAGCTGAAGAGCTCCATGGGGCTGGATGTCACAGTGTAGCTGTCTGTGTGGGGCCAGGGTTGTGGTACAGCCATGTAAGCACAGCCGACGAGCCCTGCGGGGCCGGATGTTGCGGTGTATCCGTGTGTGCACAGCCGGAGAGCGCTGCGGGGCCGGATGATGTGGTGTATCTGTGTGTGCACAGCTAAAGAGCCCTGCGGGGCCAGATGCTGTGGTGTATCTGTGCGTGCACAGCCGGAGAGCTCTGCAGGGCTGGGCCTTGCAGTGAATCTGTGTGTGCACAGCCGGAGAGCCCTGCGGGGCCGGATGTTGTGGTGTATCTGTGTGTGCACAGCCGGAGAGCTCTGCAGGGCTGGGCCTTGCAGTGAATCTGTGCGTGCACAGCCGACGAGCCCTGCGGGGCCGGATGTTGTGGTGTATCTGTGTGTGCACAGCCGGAGAGCCCTGCGGGGCCGGATGTTGTGGTGTATCTGTGCGTGCACAGCTAAAGGGCCCTGCGGGGCCGGATGTTGTGGTGTATCCTTGCGTGCACAGCCGGAGAGCGCTGCGGGGCCGGATGTTGTGGTGTATCCGTGTGTGCACAGCCGACGAGCCCTGCGGGGCCGGATGTTGCGGTGTATCTGTGTGTGCACAGCTGGAGAGCCCTGCGGGGCCGGATGTTGTGGTGTATCCGTGTGTGCACAGCCGACGAGCCCTGCGGGGCCGGATGTTGTGGTGTATCTGTGTGTGCACAGCCGACGAGCCCTGCGGGGCCGGATGTTGTGGTGTATCCGTGTGTGCACAGCCGGAGAGCCCTGCGGGGCCGGATGTTGCGGTGTATCTGTGTGTGCACAGCCGGAGAGCCCTGCGGGGCCGGATGTTGCGGTGTATCCGTGTGTGCACAGCCGGAGAGCCCTGCGGGGCCGGATGTTGTGGTGTATCTGTGTGTGCACAGCCGGAGAGCGCTGCAGGGCCGGATGTTGTGGTGTATCTGTGTGTGCGGGGCCGGGTGTCATGGTGTAGCCATGTGTGCCGAGCTGGAGAGCCCCGTGGGGCCGGGTGTTGCAGTGTATCTGTGTGTGCACAGCTGAAGAGCTCCATGGGGCTGGATGTCACAGTGTAGCTGTCTGTGTGGGGCCAGGGTTGTGGTACAGCCATGTAAGCACAGCCAACGAGCCCTGCGGGGCCGGATGTTGCGGTGTATCTGTGTGTGCACAGCCGGAGAGCCCTGCGGGGCCGGATGTTGTGGTGTATCTGTGTGTGCACAGCCGGAGAGCTCTGCAGGGCTGGGCCATGCAGTGAATCTGTGTGTGCACAGCCGGAGAGCCCTGCGGGGCCGGATGTTGTGGTGTATCTGTGTGTGCACAGCCGACGAGCCCTGCGGGGCCGGATGTTGTGGTGTATCCGTGTGTGCACAGCCGACGAGCCCTGCGGGGCCGGATGTTGTGGTGTATCTGTGTGTGCACAGCTAAAGAGCCCTGCGGGGCCAGATGCTGTGGTGTATCTGTGCGTGCACAGCCGACGAGCCCTGCGGGGCCGGATGTTGTGGTGTATCTGTGTGTGCACAGCCGGAGAGCCCTGCGGGGCCAGATGCTGTGGTGTATCTGTGTGTGCACAGCCGGAGAGCGCTGCGGGGCCGGATGTTGTGGTGTATCCGTGTGTGCACAGCCGGAGAGCGCTGCGGGGCCGGATGTTGTGGTGTATCTGTGTGTGCACAGCCGGAGAGCCCTGCGGGGCCGGATGTTGTGGTGTATCTGTGTGTGCACAGCCGGAGAGCGCTGCGGGGCCGGATGTTGTGGTGTATCTGTGTGTGCACAGCCGGAGAGCCCTGCGGGGCCGGATGTTGTGGTGTATCTGTGTGTGCACAGCCGGAGAGCGCTGCGGGGCCGGATGTTGTGGTGTACCTGTGCGTGCACAGCCGGAGAGCCCTGCGGGGCTGGATGTTGTGGTGTATCTGTGTGTGCACAGCCGACGAGCCCTGCGGGGCCGGATGTTGTGGTGTATCTGTGTGTGCACAGCCGGCGAGCCCCGCAGGGCCAGGCGTCGTGTTGCCACTGGGCGTGCGGGGCCGGGTGTCGTGGTGCAGCTGTTTGTGCGGGGCCACATGTCACGGTGTAGCTGTGTGTGCAAGGCTGGGTGTCACGGTGCAGCCCTGTGTGCCAGGCTGGACATCGGGGTGCTGCTGGGCGTGCGGGGCCAGGTGTCACAGTGTAGCTGTGAGTGTGGAGCTAGGCATCGCGGTGTAGCCAGCTGTGTGGGCCCGGGTGTTGCAGTGCTGCCAGGTGTGCGGGGGCCGGGCGTTGTGGTGCAGGTGTGCATGTGGGACGAGGTGTCACGGTGTAGCAGTGTGTGTGGGACTGGGCGTCGTGGTGCCACCGGGTGTCATGGTACAGCTCGATGTGCAAGGCTGGGTGTTGCAGTGCAGCCAGGCGTGCAGGGCCGGGTGTCATGATGCAGCTGTTTGTGTGGGGCCGGGTGTGGTGGCGCAGCCAGGTGTGTGGCGCTGGGTGTCACGGTGCCACCGGGTGTGCAGGGTTGGGCGTCGGGGTGCCACTGGGCATGTGGGGCCGAGTGTCATGGTGTAGCTGTGTGCGGGGCTGGGCATCAGGGTGCAGCCGTGTGTGCGGGGCCAGATGTTGCAGTGTAGTCATGCATGTGGGACTGGGCATCGTGGTGTAGCTGTGTGTGCAGGGTCGGGTGTCACGGTGCAGCTGTGTGTGCAGGGCTGGGTGTTGCAGTGCTGCCGGGTGTGCGGGGCCGGGCATCACGGTGCAGCCGGGTGTGTGGGGCCAGGTGTTGCAGTGTAGCCATGCATGTGGGACTGGGCATCATGGTGTAGCTGTGTGTGCAGAGCTGGGCGTCACTGTGCGGCCGGGTGTGCGGGGCTGGGTGTTGCGGTGCCGCTGGGTGTGCAGGGTTGGGCATTGGGATGCAGCTGTGTGTGCAGGGCCAGGTGTTGCAGTGCTGCCGGGTGTGCGGGGCCAGGTGTTGCCATGCTGCCAGGTGTGCAGGGCTGGGTGTTGCCGTGCCACCAGCTGTGCAGGGTTGGGCATCGAGATGCAGCCGAGTGTCGCGGTGCCACCGGGTGTGCGGGGCCGGAGCGCTCTGCTCCCTCTGACGAAACCTTGGCTGGTGGCGGCCTCGCTGGGCTCCCTGGGAGCCACCTGCGCCGCGCCGCGTTCGTTAGCGCTAATTGCCCCCAGCCGGCACTCAGTCCCTGACGCCTCGGCCCCGCCGGGAGCCGGCCCACCTGCACCTTCGCGGTGATGCACAGCCGCACCCGTGCACACGTACACAGCCCGGTCTCCAGGTGACACACGGACGCGCACAGCCTGCCTGCTGCACGCACACACCAGCCCGTCGCACACCGCTCTGCACGCACACCCAGCGACATGCCGGCCTGCCGAGGAGCAGCGTGCCCTGGGTGGGCGGGCGAGCGAGGGGGCCTCGCTCCCTCCAGGACTGGCTTCGCCCCGCTGGGCGGGCTTTGCCGTGCCGCGCAGTGCCCTGCAGTGCTGCACAGTGCCATGTACTGCAGTGCCATGCGGTACTGTGCTGTCCCGTGCGGTGCCCTGCAGTGCCGTGCAGTGCAGTGCCTTGCTATGCGGTGTTGTACCGTGCTCTGCAGTGCAGTGCTGCACAGTGCTGCTCCATGCTGTGCAGTGTCATGCCACACTCTGCAGTGCCGTGCAGTGCGGTGCCTTGCTATGCAGTGTTGTGCCATGCTCTGCAGTGCCGTGCCGCACAGTGCTGTTCCATGCTGCGCAGTGTCATGCCGCACTCTACAGTGCCGTGCAGTGCCGTGCAGTGCGGTGCCTTGCTATGTGGTGTTGTGCCGTGCTCTGCAGTGCCATGCTGCACAGTGCTGTTCCATGCTGTGCAGTGTCATGCCGTGCTCTACAGTGCAGTGCAGTGCAGTGCCCTGAAGTGCTATGCTGTGCAACACTGTGCCATGCTCTGCAGTGCTGTGCAGTGTAGTGCTGTGCCATGTAGTGCCATGCTGTGCAGTGCCGTGCCTTGCTATGCAGTGTTGTGCCATGCTCTGCAGTGCCGTGCCGCACAGTGCTGCTCCATGCTGTGCAGTGTCATGCCGCACTCTACAGTGCAGTGATGTGCAGTGCCGCACAGTGATGTGCAGTGCCGTGCCGTGCAGCGCTGTGCCATGCTCTGCAGTGCTGTGCAGTGTAGTGCTGTGCCATGTAGTGCCATGCTGTGCCGTGCCGTGCCGTGCCATGCTCTGCAGTGCCGTGCAGCACTGTGGCATGCTCTGCAGTGCCGTGCAATGCAGTGCAGTGCCGCACCGTGCCATGCAGTGCAGCGCCGTGCCATGCAGTGCAGCGCCGTGCGGGTGTGCGCTCGGGGCGGCGGCGAGGCCGTCGCAGCCGGCCGGAGCGGCGCGGTGACGCCCGTCCCCTGCAACGCCAGCAGGCCTGGGAGGAGCGGGCCGTGCCCGCGGGAAGCTCGCCGCAGCCCGCCGGCGAAGGGGCTGCCAAGGGGAAGGGCTGGAGCGGGGCCAGCGCCCCCCCCGCCCGGCCGCCCCCGGCGCTGCGCCGCGGCCGCGTCTCCCGCCAGCCCTCGCGGCCGCCGGATCCGACCCGCGTCGCACGGCCGCCCGTTTCCTGCCCGGCAGGCGGGCGCAGCCCACGTTATCGTGGGCGGCCGCAAAGGGCTCCCTTTGCGCGGGGCTGCAGCCTGCTGCCGCAGCCCCCGCTCCCTGGCAGCCTCCCCCCCTGCACCCCTTGCTCCCGGCTCCCGCCTCCCCCTTTTTGGGGGCGTTTCTGGCCCCTGCAGCGGCTCCTCCCTGCCCAGCACCGCCCCCCCCCCCCCGGCGCTTGCAACCCCTCTCCTTGCTGCAGCTGCGTGCGGTGGGCGCCGGGGGGGGGGACACGGGGGAGACGCGCCACCCCGTCCCACTGCACCCCGTGCAATGCTCCTGCACAAGCACCGACCCCCCGGCGCCCCTCCGGAGCGCCCGCTTCCCCCGTGGGGGTCCGGCGCGTGCCAGGCGGTGCCGGAGCATCCCCGGGCCGTCCCGGCCGCAAAGCGACGGTGCCGGCCCTGCTGTGGGCCGGTGGCCGAGCGCGGGGATGCTATTCCTTCGGCCGCCGGGCCCCGGGGTGGGGGGGAGGCCAAGGAGGCAGGTGCCACCTGTTCGGCAAGGCAGGGCGACGGGTGCCGGCTCCGGTTTCTTCCTGGAAGGCCGGTGCTTTCGCTCAGCCCCGAGGGCTCGTTTCGGGCTCCCGGAGAGGGGCCAAACCGGGTCCAGGCCCCACGCGAGGGGGCTGCTGGGGAGGGCACATGGCAACCCTCGCACCAGCACGTGCACGTGCATGCTGGCTGCAGAGCAATGTGTCAGGCGCACGGCGACCCTCGCACCAGCATGTGCATGTGCACGCTGGCTGCAGAGGAGCGCGTCAGGCGCACGGCGACCCTCGCAGCAGCACATGCACGCTGGCTGCAGAGGAGCGCGTCAGGCGCACGGCGACCCTCGCACCAGCACGTGCACGCTGGCTGCAGAGGAGCGCATCAGGCGCACGGCGACCCTCGCACCAGCACGTGCACGTGCACGCTGGCTGCAGAGGAGTGCGTCAGGCGCACGGCGACCCTCACACCAGCACGTGCATGTGCACGCTGGCTGCAGAGGAGCGCGTCAGGCGCACGGCGACCCTCGCACCAGCACGTGCACGTGCACGCTGGCTGCAGAGGAGCGCGTCAGGCGCACGGCGACCCTCGCAGCAGGACGTGCATGTGCACGCTGGCTGCAGAGGAGCGCGTCAGGCGCACGGCGACCCTCGCACCAGCACGTGCACGTGCACGCTGGCTGCAGAGGAGCGCGTCAGGCGCACGGTGACCCTCGCGCCAGCACGTGCATGTGCACACTTGTTGCACAGGAGTGCATTTGGGCACACGATGACCCTCACACCAGCATGTGCATGCGCGCATGTGCACGCTGGCTGCAGAGGAGTGCGTCAGGCGGAGGGCAACCCTCGCGCCAGCACGTGCCTGTGCACGCTCGCTGCAGAGAAGTGCATGCAGGCACACGATGACCCTCGCACCAGTGCGTGCACACATGCGCATGCATGCTGGCTATGTAGGCGTACGTGTGGGCCTGCAGCAACCCTCACACCAGTGCGTGCACACGTACATGTGCACGCTGGCTGGGCAGGAGCGCGTGCGGGCACGGGGCGACCTCGCAAGCAGTGGGTGCGGGTGTGCGTGTGCAGGGTGGCTGGGCACGGGGCGACCCCATGAGCGGTGGGTGTGCATGTGCGGGGCAGGTGGGCAGGACCGTGCGCGGGCACGGGGTGACCCCACGAGCGGCGGGTTTGCACGGGGCGACCCCATGAGCAGCGGGTGCAGGGGTGCACGTGTGTGGGGCGGGTTTGCACGGGGCGACCCCACGAGTGGCGGGTGCAGGGGTGCTCGTGTGCGGGGCGGGTTTGCACAGGGTGACCCCGCGAGCGGCGGGTGCAGGGGTGCACGCGTGCAGGGTGGCGGGGCAGGGGGCGACCCCGCGAGCGGTGGGTGCAGGGGTGCGTGCGTGCAGGGCAGGTTTGCACAGGGCGACCCCGCGAGCGGCGGGTGCAGGGGTGCTCGTGTGCGGGGCGGGTTTGCACAGGGCGACTCCGCGAGCGGCGGGTGCAGGGGTGCGCGTGTGCGGGGTGGGTTTGCACGGGGCGACCCCACGAGCGGCGGGTGCAGGGGTGCTCGTGTGCGGGGCGGGTTTGCACAGGGCGACTCTGCGAGCGGCGGGTGCAGGGGTGCGCGTGTGCGGGGCGGGTTTGCACGGGGCGACCCCACGAGCGGCGGGTGCAGGGGTGCTCGTGTGCGGGGCGGGTTTGCACGGGGCGACCCCGCGAGGGGCGGGTGCAGGGGTGCTCGTGTGCGGGGCGGGTTTGCACGGGGCGACCCTGCGAGCGGCGGGTGCAGGGGTGCTCGTGTGCGGGGTGGGTTTGCACGGGGCGACCCTGCGAGCGGCGGGTGCAGGGGTGCGCGTGTGCGGGGCGGGTTTGCACGGGGCGACCCCGCGAGCGGCGGGTGCAGGGGTGCTCGTGTGCGGGGCGGGTTTGCACGGGGCGACCCCACAAGCGGCGGGTGCAGGGTTGCGCGTGTGCGGGGCGGGTTTGCACGGGGCGACCCCGCGAGGGGCGGGTGCAGGGGTGCTCGTGTGCGGGGCGGGTTTGCACGGGGCGACCCTGCGAGCGGCGGGTGCAGGGGTGCACGCGTGCGGGGTGGGTTTGCACAGGGCGACCCTGCGAGCGGCGGATGCAGGGGTGCGCGTGTGCAGGGCGGGTTTGCACAGGGCGACCCCGCGAGCGGCGGGTGCAGGGGTGCACGCGTGCGGGGCGGGTTTGCACGGGGCGACCCCACAAGCGGCGGGTGCAGGGTTGCGCGCGTGCGGGGCGGGTTTGCACGGGGCGACCCCGCGAGCGGCGGGTGCAGGGTTGCGCGCGTGCGGGGCGGGTTTGCACGGGGCGACCCCGCGAGCGGTGGGTGCAGGGGTGCTCGTGTGCGGGGCGGGTTTGCACAGGGCGACCCCGCGAGGGGCGGGTGCAGGGGTGCTCGTGTGCGGGGCGGGTTTGCACAGGGCGACCCTGCGAGCGGCGGGTGCAGGGGTGCACGCGTGCGGGGCGGGTTTGCACAGGGCGACCCTGCGAGCGGCGGATGCAGGGGTGCGTGCGTGCGGGGCGGGTTTGCACGGGGCGACCCTGCGAGCGGCGGGTGCAGGGGTGCTCGTGTGCGGGGCGGGTTTGCACAGGGCGACCCCGCGAGCGGCGGGTGCAGGGGTGCTCGTGTGCAGGGCGGGTTTGCACGGGGCGACCCCACGAGCGGCGGGTGCAGGGGTGCTCGTGTGCGGGGTGGGTTTGCACGGGGCGACCCCGCGAGCGGCGGGTGCAGGGGTGCGCGTGTGCAGGGCGGGTTTGCACGGGGCGACCCCACAAGCGACGGGTGCAGGGGTGCTCGTGTGCGGGGTGGGTTTGCACGGGGCGACCCCGCGAGGGGCGGGTGCAGGGATGCTCGCGTGCGGGGCGGGTTTGCACAGGAGCGCCATCCTCCCAACGTCCCCCTTTGCACCCGATGATTTTGCACCCGGGGGGCTTGCAGCATCCTTGCACCCCGCTCGATGCCGCCGGGCGACGTGCCGGCTGCACGCAGCTCCGCCAGCGGAGAGGCCAGGCCTAGGCACGCCAGCACCGTCCCTGTGCGGGTCGTGGGGACGGGGTGGGGGGCGATGGGTGGCGGAGGGGGGCACCGCGGCGGCTGCGCGGCGTCAGCGCGGTGCAACGGGAAGGCACCTCGCCGCTCGCCCGGCTCTGCCTACCCGCCCGCCCGGCCCCGTTGCTGCCCGCTCCGCCTTGCCGCAGGCTCGTCCCCTCCTTCCCGGCTCCGGCTGGCGGTCCCCCTCCCCGCGCGCCCGGCCGCCCTCGTCCTTCCGCGCCCTCTCCCGCCGGCCGGAGCGGCCCGGGGGGGCCCCCCGCCAGCCAAGGAAGTGACTCTGCCAGCGAGCCCATGTCAGGGCCGGGGCTGAGCAGGAAGCGGCTGCCGCGGGGGCCGCCGCGCCAGCGCGGGGAGGAGGCGCCTAGCGCGCAGGCAGGCGGCCGGCGGCCGGGGGGCTCCGCACCGATCCCCGCGGGATGCGCCATGGTAAGCGGCGCGTTTGCCCCTTTCCGGTGCAATGGTGGTGGGGGGGGGGGAGATGCATTGGTTTTGGGGGGGGGGGTGGGAACCCCACTGCCCGTACGCGTGCCCGGAGCCGGGCGTCGCAGGGAGGGCTCCCCGGAGCGCGGCGGGTGTCGGAGCCGCGCCGATGGCGACGTCCCTGCGGCATCCGGGCAGTTTGGGAGGGCGAAGGCTCGCTCCTCACCTGCCGACCCCGCCGCCTGCCTCTGCCCCCAGGGCTCAGGCCCCCTAACCCCCCGCCGCCAACCCCCCCGACACCGGGTCTGGCCTCCTGCGCAGCCCCCCACCCCACCCCACCCCGGCGCGTTGGGCACGGTGCTCGGCGCAGCCCCGCGCAACCCCTCGGCCGCTCGCGCCCGCCGAGCCCGCCTGCCAGGCTCGGCATTTGCTTCCTCGCCGCCTGGCTGCCTGCCACCGTACGGTGCATCCTGGGACGTGTAGTTTAGCCGGGGGGACGCTCCGTGCCAGTC
The DNA here is from genome assembly GCF_040807025.1 of Struthio camelus. NCBI lineage: Eukaryota > Metazoa > Chordata > Aves > Struthioniformes > Struthionidae > Struthio > Struthio camelus. Next base: position 1,222,364 of record NC_090944.1, on the reverse strand, counting down.
CGGCGCCGCAGCCCTGCGGCGCGCTGCAGCTGCAGCCCGGCTCCCTGCAGCGCCCCCGGGGCCGAGCGCGGGAAGCGGGGCCGGTGCACGGGGCCCGTTGCATGCCGGCGGAGCAGCGGGCGCCGGCGGGGAGGGCGGCGCGCCGTGCCCGCATAGCTCCGCCGCGTCTTGCGAGGGCCCGAGCCCAGGGCCCGGGGCTCGGGGCGGCCCCACGCCTGCTGCCGGCGCGGGAGCGGGAGGCGAGCTGCGCTCGGCGCCAGCTGGAGCCGTTTCAGGGCGCCGGAGCAGAGCGCGCCGCCGGGGCGCAGGAGCGCGGTACCCGGAGCGCCGCCGGCGCAGCCTCCCCGCTGGGTTTGGCAGTGACGCACGAGCACTTTCACTCTCCTTTGCCACGGAAACCGCCGAGCCGGGCTGGGTCCTTTCGCTCTGACTCCAGCCCCGGTTGCCCCAGGCCCGCCGGAGCCTGCGGGAAAAAAACGAGGCAAGCGGCGGCCGCGGCGTGCCGTCGCGCGTGTCATGCAGGCTCCGTGCCCGGCGCCGGCGGGACCGTCCTCGCGCGCTTGCACACCCGCGCGCGTGCCGTCGCCGCCTGGCTGCCTGCCTCTCGCGCCCGGCACCGGCGCATCCCGGCTGCCGTGTCCTGCCTGCACCGCCGCCGCCTGCCTGTCGCCCCACTCGTGTTTTCTGTGGGTGCCGGCACCGGCTGGCAGCACGCCCGCGGGTGCGTGCACGGTGCAGGCGCTGCCTGCGCCCGTCTCTTCCCCCCGCCCCGGCTCGGCAGCTCACGCACGCACACCCACGCACACCACGCTCCCACGTGGCGGGGCCCAGTTGCTGTCTGTCCCACGCGTGTGTGCACGCAGCTGTCACGCGGGGGGGGGGGGGGCAGCTCTTCCTGGCGTGCGCGTGCCCACGCGCGCGCACACGCGCAGGCCTGCGTCGTGGGCCATCGCTGCCCGTCATGCACGCACACGCAAGCACCACGTTGTCACCGTGGCCCCTGGCTCTTCCTGTCACATGCACACGTCATGGTCGCTGGCTGTGCCTGCCATGCGCGCGCACGCACGTGCACGCAACAGGCGCTGTGAGCCCCAGTTCTGCCTGTCCCTTGCACAAACACGCGTATCGCAGTCCTTGCATGTGTGTCACGCGCATCAGGCTGCGCACACGCATGCACGCACACGCGCAGACACCGCAGTCCCTGCCTCCGCCTGCTGTCAACAGACACGTCATGGGCCCTGGATGAAAACACGTGCATGCACGCACGCCGTGGTCCTTGGTTAAGCGTGCACGCACACGCGTGCACAGGCGGCGCTTGTTAGATGTGCTGTCGCAGCCTACGCCCACCTGACGCACCCGCGAGCGATGGAGGTGCTGGGGAGCCGTACCCGCGCTGGCTTCAGCCTCGGGGAGGCAGCACCGGCCGCGCAGCGCAGCCTTGCAGCCCAGCGAGCCAAGCGGGACGTCGCTCTCTTGGAGCCCCTGACACACGGGATGTCCCAGTTGGCATGGGTACCTGGTGCATCATGGCCGCCCTGCCTCCACCGGGCTGTCATGGTCACCCTGCCTGCACTGGGGTGTCATGGTAGCATGATACTGTCGTTGAAGACGTTGAAGGGGCAGTGCCATGGCAGCTCTGGGCTGTGCTCGCAGAGGGGGCCTTGGTGGCAGCAGTGGCCATGGTGGTGGTGGCCATGGCGGTTGTGGTCATGACAGCGATGGCTGTGGTGTTGGTGTCGGTGGTAGCAGTGGCCATGGCATCTGCTGGCTGTGGCAGTAGTGGCCATGGCAGTGGTGTCCCTGGTGGCGGTGGCTGTAGTGTTGGTGTGCATGGCAGCGTTGGCTATGGCAGTGGTGGCTTTGGCGGCAGTGGCCATAGTGGCCATAGAGTTGGTGTCCATGGCAGTAGTGGCCATGGCAGCATTGGCCATGGCAGCACTGGCCCTGGTGGTGGTGGTCGTGGTGTTGGGTGTCTGTGGCTGTGGTGGCCATGGCAGCGTTGGCTATGGCAGTGGTGGCCCTGATGATGGTGGCCATGGTGTTGGTGTCTGTGCCTGTGATGTCCATGGCAGTGTTGGCCCTGGTGGCGGTGGCTGTGGTGTTGGTGTCTGTGGTGTTGGGTGTCTGTGTCCAAGGTGGCCCTGGCAGCGGTGGCTGTAGTGTTGGTGTCCATGGTCATGGTGGCCGTGGCAGTGGTGGCCATGGTGTTGGTGTCCGTGGCCATGGTGGCCCTGGCAGCAGTGGCTGTGGTGTTGGTGTCCTTGTCCGTGGTGGCCATGGTGGTGGTGGCCGTGGTGTTGGTGTCCTTGTCTGTGGTGGCCCTGGCAGCACTGGCTGTGGTGTTGGTGTCCATGTCTGTGGTGGCCCTGGCAGCAGTGGCTGTGGTGTTGGTGTCTATGGCCACAGTGGCCCTGGCAGCAGTGGCTGTGGTGTTGGTGTCCATGTCTGTGGTGGCCATGGTGGTAGTGGCCATGGCGGTGGTGTGCATGGCCATGGTGGCCATGTCTGTGGTGGCCCTGGCAGCAGTGGCTGTGGTGTTGGTGTCTATGTCTGTGGTGGCCATGGTGGTGGTGGCCATGGCGGTGGTGTGCATGGCCATGGTGGCCATGGCGGTGGTGGCCCTGGCAGCAGTGGCTGTGATGTTGGTGTCCATGTCTGTGGTGGCCATGGTGGTAGTGGCCATGGCGGTGGTGTGCATGGCCATGGTGGCCATGTTTGTGGTTGCCATGGTGTTGGTGTCCGTGGCCATGGTGGCCCTGGCAGCAGTGGCTGTGATGTTGGTGTCCATGTCTGTGGTGGCCATGGTGGTGGTGGCCATGGCGGTGGTGTGCGTGGCCATGGTGGCCATGGCGGTGGTGGCCGTGGTGTTGGTGTCCGTGGCCATGGTGGCCCTGGCAGCAGTGGCTGTGATGTTGGTGTCCATGGCGGTGGTGGCCATGGTGGTGGTGGCCATGGCGGTGGTGTGCATGGCCATGGTGGCCATGGCGGTGGTGGCCCTGGCAGCAGTGGCTGTGATGTTGGTGTCCATGGCGGTGGTGGCCCTGGCAGCAGTGGCTGTGATGTTGGTGTCCATGTCTGTGGTGGCCATGGTGGTGGTGGCCATGGCGGTGGTGGCCGTGGTGTTGATATCCGTGGCCATGGTGGCCCTGGCAGCAGTGGCTGTGGTGTTGGTGTCTATGTCTGTGGTGGCCATGGTGGTGGTGGCCATGGCGGTGGTGTCCGTGGCTATAGTGGCCCTGGCAGCAGTGGCTGTGATGTTGGTGTCCATGTCTGTGGTGGCCATGGTGGTGGTGGCCATGGCGGTGGTGTGCATGGCCATGGTGGCCATGGCGGTGGTGGCCGTGGTGTTGGTGTCTGTGGCCATGGTGGCCCTGGCAGCAGTGGCTGTGATGTTGGTGTCCATGGCGGTGGTGGCCATGGTGGTGGTGGCCATGGCGGTGGTGTGCATGGCCATGGTGGCCATGTCTGTGGTGGCCCTGGCAGCAGTGGCTGTGGTGTTGGTGTCTATGTCTGTGGTGGCCATGGCGGTGGTGGCCGTGGTGTTGGTGTCCGTGGCCATGGTGGCCATGGCGGTGGTGGCCCTGGCAGCAGTGGCTGTGATGTTGGTGGCCATGTCTGTGGTGGCCATGGTGTTGGTGTCCATGTCTGTGGTGGCCATGGTGGTGGTGGCCATGGTGGCCCTGGCAGCAGTGGCTGTGGTGTTGGTGTGCATGGCCATGGTGTCCATGTTTGTGGTGGCCATAGTGGTGGTGGCCATGGTGTTGATGTCCGTGGCCATGGTGGCCCTGGCAGCAGTGGCTGTGGTGTTGGTGTCTATGTCTGTGGTGGCCATGGTGGTGGTGGCTGTGGTGTTGGTGTCCATGGCCGCGGGGTCGTCGCGGTGGCAGGCAGCTCCGGCGCGGGGAGCCAGAGGTGGATCCAGACGTGCCTTTCCAGCAGCGCTGCCCTTTTGTCCCGGCAGCACCATCTCGTCGCCCAGCGGCGCGGCGTCTCCAGGCTAGGCGCGCGGGACGCGGCGTCGGGTGGGGGTCCGGGGGCCGCGGGGCAGGGAGCAGGGCGGGGGCCGGGCGCCCTCCCGACGCCGGGCTCTCAGCCGTTCCCCCTCTGCCTCGGCAGGTGGAAAGCAGTGAAGCACCCAAAGACGCCGCCTCCGTCCCCAAGTGCCCCCCGCCCTGCCCGGAGCCCGGCGCCGCCGAGCAGGTGCCCAACGGAGACGTGGAGGCGGACGGCGCCCAGTGGAAGGCGTCGGAGGAGAGCAACGCGAGTCCCAAGGGCGGGCGGCACGACGAGGACGAAACCGAGAGCCTACCGGACGGCGAGGGCGGCCGGACCCTGGAGAACGGCCGCTGCACCCCGAAGGAGGGCCTGGACCCCCAGGCCGATGAGGGTGAGCTGGCCCCTTCCGACCCCCAGAAGAAACGAGGCAGGAGGAAACTCTTGGAGGCAGCAGAGAAAAGTAAGACCTTAGCGTTTAGGGCTCCCCGCTACGGGGCTGCCGGCAGGGCTCGGGCACCCGGCGCCGCGTGCCCCCCGAGCCGCCCGCGGCAGTGCCGGGCTCGCCGTCCCCCCGCCGCGGCCCCTTGGGCATGCTGTCCCCCCGGGAGCCGGGGAGGGGACCCACCTCCACCCCTGCTTTGCATGGCAGCCGTGCACATGCCCGCCGCGGGCCCCCAGGGTGCATGGCAGCGCCCGGAGGCGCGCGTGTCCCGCGACCTCGCCGCGTCCGTCCGCCCCTGCCGCTCGGGGCGTTGCAGGAGCCCGGCGGCGCGGGGCGTTTCCGGACTGGGTTTGCAGGCACTGCAAGAGGGGCAGAGGCACCGCGGCCACGCACGGAGGGCCGTGCTGTTTCGGAGGGGGGCGTCGGGCGCTGTCTAGCGGTGGCTTCTCGAGGTGGAGCGGTGCAGAGCGATTGCTGGCGGTGCTGGCCCCGCCGGCAGCAGCTCCCAGCGGCGCGGGTGGGCGCGAGGGCGAGGAGCATCCATCCGTGCGTCCTGCCGAGGCTGCTCCGCAGCAAGTCCTTTCGCTGCCCCTGCTGCCCCAGCCCGGCCCTGGCACCTGGGCTAGCGGCACTGAGGGTCCACAGCAGCCACCAGCAGCTGGGGCCTCCTACCTTGAATGAGTCTTCTCCTGTCCTTTCTGTAAGCCGTGTCCTGCAGCACCGGGGGCTTGTAGGAGATGCAGAGCTTCACCAGCCTGAGCCATACGTTGTTCGCAGAGGCTGTGTGATGGGGCCAGGCTCGGGGTCCCTGGGGGAGCGTCACTCCCCCACTGGGAGGTCACAAGAAGGAACCACTTGTCTGGCTGCATGATGGAGAGAGCTAGCGTGGCCGCTTGCTAGGTCCGGCTCCTCTCTGGCGTAGCTGCTCCCCAAACGTCATGCAGACGGGATGGTGCACTGGCCAGGATGGCCAAGGGTCCTCAGTTCCCCCACTACAGATGGGATATGGCACAGGGTCTCTGAGGCCCCTGGAGGTGTTGTTGAGCTGGAACCTGTGTGAGTTCAGGGGTGGATTTCAGAGGTTTGGTTCTCCAGAGCCAGAAAGTTTTAGCATCACTTTGCTTTGCCTCTGGGGAGGTTCTGGCCAACGTCATTTATGCTCTCATGAAGCTTTGCACCTTCTCCCTGGGCTGCTGGAGAAGCAGAGACAAGGCAACCACGCCTGCAGCAGCACTGGGAGCGCGGGGCAAGGTTTGTGGAGGAGCAAGCAGGAGGACACAGCAAGGCTCCTTCTGGACGCAGCAAGGGCAGGTTCATTTGGCTGGAGGGGCCCACAGCTACAATGCTCCTTTGGCCTCCAGGGTCAGAAAAGCTTTGGCTGTTCTGCAGCAGCGAGCAGGGCTCCCACAGCTGGCTGTCCCGGAGGGTCAGGCTACCTTCCCCAGCCCCAGGCATCCTGCCGAGGGTGGGATGAGGCAGAAGAAAGGCTGTGCTGTTTGGAGCAGATGGATGGGGATTTCCCCTGCAGATGGAGAGAGCCTGGGGCGGTTCGGCTGCTCTTCTCCCCAGGCACGGTGCTGGCTGGGGTTTGTGCTCTAAGAGCGGAGCTGGAAGGTGGGACCCTGCTGGGCTGCGCCCCTGCAGACACGGAGCAGGTAGACGGTCTCTGTCCCAGGAGGCTCCAAGCCAAGGGTGGGCAAGGTCCTCGGGAAGCACAGAGAAGAAAGGGCAGGTCAGGGTCATGTCCTAGCAGCACCTTGTCTGGGATTGCCTAGGTAGCAGGGAGTGTGAGGAAAGGTCCTGCAAGAGGGCCCCACACAGGGGGCCAGCGCGGGCAGTGCGGGCCCCTGGGGATGGAGCAGGAGGGTCGGGCTGCGCAGGGCTGAGAGCACCGGCCGGCAGCTCGTGACAGCAGTGGGGGGTGGTGAGGCTGGGGATGGAGATGAGCAAGGCAGGGAGGACGATGGAGATGAGTGAAGCAGGGCTGGGGTGGAGATGAGCAAGGCAGGGAGGACGATGGAGATGAGCGAAGCAGGACTGGGGTGGAGATGAGCAAAGCAGGGCTGGGGTGGAGATGAGCAAGGCAGGGAGGACGATGGAGATGCGTGAAGCAGGGCTGGGATGGAGATGAGCGAAGCAGGGCTGGGGTGGAGATGAGCAAGGCAGGGAGGACGATGGAGATGAGTGAAGCAGGACTGGGGTGGAGATGAGCAAGGCAGGGAGGACGATGGAGATGCGTGAAGCAGGGCTGGGGTGGAGATGAGCGAAGCAGGGCTGGGGTGGAGATGAGCAAGGCAGGGAGGACGATGGAGATGCGTGAAGCAGGGCTGGGGTGGAGATGAGCAAGGCAGGGAGGCTGACGGAGATGAGCAAGGCAGAGCTGGGGATGGAGATGAGCAAGGCAGATGATGCTGCAGTCACGAGGCACAGAGAAGCCAGCTAGGGGAGAGAAAAGCTGGCAGGGCAGCGGAGACAGCCTGGGGGAGCTTTCTACGGTGGGGACGGCCCTGGTCATGTGTGGGACGAGGTGCAGCCCCTGCGTCGGGCTGCCAGGTTTCGGCTTCCCGCCCCGAGCTCGTGGCCGGCGCTTTCTCTGCTGCGTTGAAGCAGCCCCGTTGGTACCCGGCGTCCTCCGCCCGCGGCGTCCTTGCGCGCTGTAACCGTGTCACCTTTCGGCCGTCTCTTTGAGCAGCCGAAGAGATTTAGCTGCGTGCGGTTCTCGCGAGCAGGCATCTCCCACCACCCGCCTCCGCCCCGGTTGCGGATCATCCGGCGGCTCTTCCCCGCCGTTGCCTTGCTCTCCAGCCCATCTTCTGCAAACCCAGGCCCGGAAGCGGCCGCAGGTGCCGCAGCCCAGTTCAGACCTGTTATGGCCCTGCTTGTCTTCCTCCCCCGGCCCCGAATTCTTTATCGGTTGCTTTATCGTCCCCGTTTCTGCCTGGGACGGCGCTGCGGGCCGTTCGCTCCTCCTGTCCTTTGTGGATTTGGCAGCGTCGGCACGCTCCCCGGAGCCTGGAAATCCCCGGCCGTTGGACGCCAACGGCTGCAAGTCGGTCTCGCCCGCCGGGCTCTGGGGGATGGAGCACCCAGGTGTGACGACGTCAAAGCGGTCATCCCTCCCGGAGGCCGCCTGCTCTCCTCCGTGGTTAACGAGCGAGCTGGAAAGTCCTTTAACAACCTCCAGGAGCTTTCTTTGTTCCCAGGTGTTACCTAGAAACATGTTTGCAGCGCTTGAGCCGTGTCTGCGCCGTTGCGGCATCGCCTTGCAGTGAGGGACGCGCGTTCCTGCCAGGGTTTCTTCTGTGAGGGTGACAGAGCACTGGAGCAGGTTGCCCAGAGAGGTGGTGGAGTCTCCTTCCCTGGGGAGATTCAAAACCCGCCTGGACGCCACCCTGGGCAATATGCTCTAGGTGACCCTGGTTGAGCAGGCAGGTTGGACTAGATGATCTCCAGAGGTCCTTTCCAACCTCAACCATTCTGTGGTGCTGTGATTCTGTGCTCCTCAGTCCTTAAACTTGTGTTTGCCTCAGGCCCTGCCGGCCGAGGTGGGGGGGGTCTTCCCAACGTCTTCCGCTTCCCTTAGCAACTCCACACCTCGTGTACCGACTGCTACTTCCGCTTCGTTACACCCCGGCTTTTCACTCCTAATTGCTGCCTTCGGTTCACCTCTGGTCCAGCGCGGGCTTTTGGCCAAAGGTCTCTTCTTCCCGTGCCGTAGACGCGCGGCTTTCCGGCCGTCTCATCGGCTCTTCGGGCGCTCGCCCCTCGCTCCTGTTCTCCACCGCTCCCGTCCCTACCGAAACTGCCTGCCGTGGCAAGGTGGCCCCTCCTGGGCACCCAGTCTACACGTCGCCGGTGGGGCCCACCTCTGGCTTGCCTTCCCGGCTGCAGCGAGACCACATCCGGGCCAGGGGTTGCTTCGTCTTGGCCCGCCGCGGCGAGGTCCTCGTGCCCGTCCTTGCTCTACACGGTAACCGTCTCGTCAGCTGGAGACGCGCTGAGCATGTTTTCCATCTGCTGCAGGGAGCCCCCCCCGCCGGCCCGCAGCCCGGCCCCGGAGACACCTACACAACACAGCCTTTCTTCCCTTGCCTTTGGAGAGAAGTGGTCTGGGAGTGATTCATCCTCTTGCCTAGTCTGAGTCGATGGCGTGTGGCAGAGCCCAGGCTCCCTCCCTGGCTGTGCCGGGGCCCACGTGAGTCCGCGTGCCGGCAGGCTCCTGCCGTCCGAGCGATCGGTAACTCTGAACCTTCCCAGCCCCTTTTCCCGCACAGATCAGAGAGGGGAAGAGAATAACGTGAGATACTGGAGGAGGCCCGAGGGCCACCTCGCCAGGCGTCGGGTACCCGGCGGTGGCCAGGAGCAGATGGCGGAGAGGAAGCGCAGATGGGAACGGCCCGGCCCTCGCGTTCAGGGCTCGTCCTGGCCTGGCATCGTCGGCAAGCGGCACGGGCCCGCGCAGGAGGTATCCTCTCCTCTGCCCCCCCCACCCCCCCGGCCTTGCTGGGAGCCGGGACCCCCCTCCCGGCGCACCTCCTCCGCCGCCTAACTCGCCGGCCCTCTCGCCGTGCCGGCCGGCCGGCGCTGCTCCTGGCGGCGGTGAGCTCCAGCGGGTAACGTAACGCGTGGCGCGGCGAAGTACTTCCCTTCGAGCCATCCGCATCGGCCCTCCGGATGCCCCCCGGCTCCGCAGCCCGAGCGCCCCAGCTCCCCCCCCCCCCCGCCCCCCAACCCCGCTCCCCGGGGCGCCGCGGCTCCCCCGGCGCCCGCCCTCCGTGCCGTCCCGCCGCTCGGTCCGCGCCGTGCTGGGGTGGGAGCGATGCGACGCTGGGCGGTTTGTGTCCCCCCCCCCACCCCACCCCGACCCTGGGTTTTGGGGTTGGGGGGGGGGTGTCCCGGGGCGCCGTGGCCCTGCGGAGCGGGGCTGGACCGTGGCTGCATCGCGCGCACGTGCAACCGGTGCCCCGTGTCCTTGTCCTGGCCGGCGCGTGCCCGGCAGCTCCCGGCCGGGCCGGGGGGGGGACTTTGCACCCGGAGGTGCTCTGCGCGGGGGGGACGGAGCAGAGGGGCCACTTGGCAAAGGTGCCCAGCCCCGGCGGGCTGGTCCAGCAGCCTGGGCTGCTGGCACAGGGATGGGGATGGGGGCTGGCCCAGACCCCTTCCCTCGCCCGTGCCTCAGTTTCCCCATCTGAGACACCCTTGCCCAGAGGCTCGTGCCTCCCGCCTCGCCGAAGGGTCGGGACCGGCCCGCGCCGCTGCAAAGGGGCTGCAGACCGGCGGCTGGTGCAGCCAGTGAGGGTGGGGAGGGGGGGGCCCCCCCCCTCCGCCGCCGTGCCGCGCCGCGTCCGCTGCCGCCAGCCCGGTCGTGTGGCCCCCGGCGGCCCCCTGCGCGCGTGCTCCGCGCGCCGGCTCCTCGCCCGCCGGCCGGGCTCCCTGCCAGCCCCGCGCTCCCCCCCCCCCCCCCGCCGTCCTCCTCCGGCCTCGTGACCCGGCTGCTCCGAGTGTGCAAAGGGCTTTGCAACCCCAGAAACGGCCGCGTTTATTTTTAGCCGCTTTTTTCCCGGCAGCGGCGCGGCGAATACCTGCAAAGCGCGAGATGGGCTGATAGCACAGGAAACCAGCAGGGCTCGGAGCGCCGCCCCGGGGCCCCCCGTTCCCGGGGCCGCTGCCGTCGGGGCCGGCTGCTCGGGGCGGGGGGGCAATGGGGTGGGGGGGGGGCACTGCGTGTCCCGCGCTCCGGGGCCGGGGCTGCTGCCGAGCCCCCGGCGGGCACCCGCGCTCCCGGCTGATGGCTCCTCTCTCCTCTCTATCGCAGGCAAGGAAGAGAAGGAAGAAAACAACTTCGACACCTTGAAAATGGAGGCAAGTATGTCCTGGGGCCGCTGACCCCCCCCGCCCCCCCCCGCCCCGGCCTGGCTGCACCGAGAGACCTGGCGGCACGGCCGGGTGCTCGTGGGACGCGGCGCAGCCGTGCCCGGAGCATCCCCGCGGCGGGCACGGCGGGGCGCTCGCCTCCAAGCGCCTCCTTTCCCTCCAGCCCTAACTTTCACCTTAACTCTGCCCCTCCGCAGCCGGGAGAGCCCTGCCCGGGCCCCAGCCTGGGTCCCGCCGCCCCCCCAGCTCCCGCCGGGGCCGAGCCGCCCCCTCCAGCCTCCTCTCTCTCTCTCTCTCTCTCTCTGTTTCTCCCCCGCTGCCGGCGAGCAGGGCTCCCGAGGGCGGCTGCGCGGAGGGCTGGGCTGGGAGTCGAGCCTGCGCCAGCGGCCCATGCAGCGGCACACCTTCCAGGCCGGCGACCCCTACTACATCAGCAAGCGCAAGCGGGACGAGTGGCTGGCCCGCTGGAAGAGGGAGGTAAGCGAGGCGCCGCCGGCGGGTCGGGCCGCGTGGCGCTGCAGGGCTGAGGCCGACGCGCTCGTTGCACGTGTGAGCCCGCCGGCTTTCCCCCCCTCCCCCCCACCCCGGGCCGACACGGAAACCCAGCTTTCACTCCGCGGCCGGCGTGACCAGAGCGGGCGGTTTCGTTTCTTGCTTCTCGTCAGTCCGGGGGCCCTTGGCTGCCCCGGGCGGCGGCGGCAGCTCGGCGCCCAGCACCGGCTGCTTTCCTCGAAAGCGGCGGCGGCGATGGAGGGGCGGCAGCCCCGGCCCCAACCCCGCTCCGGAGGCATCTCGCCTTCTCGCTCCGTTTCCGGGGGAACCTACCAGCACCGTGATGCACTTGCACTAATAAAAAGCCCAGAGGGGAAAACGGAGGCGGGGGGAGCCCCGGGGCTCGGCAGCGGCGCGGGCTGGCGTTGGCAGCCTGCGTCCACGGGTGCAAGGTTGGAGCGGGCATCCGGCGTGAGCCCGGCCGTCGCAGCGTGCTGCCGCCCGAGCATCGCCTCGGCGCCGCCCCGGGGCGTCCCCCAGCGCCCGCGCGGACGGGGACCCTGCGCCTGGGGCTCCCGCGGCGGGCTGCCAGCCCCGGGTGGCCCCGCCGGTCCCCATCGCCCCTGGTCCCCCGCCGGTCCCCGGCGCTCTGCCGCTCTCCCTCGCCGCCAGCCGGGTCTCCCTAGCAACAAGTCCCCTCGTCGGTGGCACCGCCGCCTGCGCCGCTATTTATAGCCCCTCGCTGCCGGCCTCCCGCGCTGCCTTCCCACGGCCCCCGGCTCCGGCTGGCAGTGGGATGCACAGGGCTGGCACGGCCGGGGCGTCCCCAGGAGCGTGGTACCCAGGACACGGCCGGGGCGTCCCTGCAGGGTGCACAGGGCTGGCACGGCCGGGGTGTCCCCCCGGGGTGCGGTACCCAGGACACGGCCGGGGCGTCCCAGCAGGGTGCACAGGGCTGGCACGGCCGGGGTGTCCCCCCGGGGTGCGGTACCCAGGACATGGCCGGGGCGTCCCAGCAGGATGCACAGGGCTGGCACAGCCGGGGTGTCCCCCCGGGGTGCGGTACCCAGGACATGGCCGGGGCGTCCCAGCAGGATGCACAGGGCTGGCACAGCTGGGGTGTCCCCCTGGGGTGCGGTACCCAGGACACGGCCGGGGCGTCCCTGCAGGGTGCACAGGGCTGGCACAGCCGGGGCGTCCCCAGGAGCGTGGTACCCAGGACAGGGCCGGGGCATCCCAGCAGGGTGCACAGGGCTGGCACAGCCGGGGTGTCCCCCCGGGGTGCGGTACCCAGGACACGGCCAGGGCGTCCCAGCAGGATGCACAGGGCTGGCATGGCCGGGGTGTCCCCCCGGGGTGCGGTACCCAGGACACGGCCAGGGCGTCCCTGCAGGGTGCACAGGGCTGGCACAGCTGGGGTGTCCCCAGGAGCGTGGTACCCAGGACACGGCCAGGGCATCCCTGCAGGATGCACAGGGCTGGCACAGCCGGGGTGTCCCCCCGGGGTGCGGTACCCAGGACACGGCCGGGGCGTCCCTGCAGGATGCACAGGGCTGGCACAGCCGGGGTGTCCCCCCGGGCTGCGGTACCCAGGACACGGCCGGGGCGTCCCAGCAGGGTGCACAGGGCTGGCACAGCCGGGGCGTCCCCAGGAGCGTGGTACCCAGGACACGGCCGGGGCGTCCCTGCAGGGTGCACAGGGCTGGCACAGCCGGGGTGTCCCCCCGGGCTGCGGTACCCAGGACACGGCCGGGGCATCCCTGCAGGGTGCACAGGGCTGGCACAGCCGGGGCGTCCCCAGGAGCGTGGTACCCAGGACACGGCCGGGGCGTCCCTGCAGGATGCACAGGGCTGGCATGGCCGGGGTGTCCCCCCGGGGTGCGGTACCCAGGACACGGCCGGGGCGTCCCTGCAGGATGCACAGGGCTGGCATGGCCGGGGTGTCCCCCCGGGGTGCGGTACCCAGGACACGGCCGGGGCGTCCCTGCAGGATGCACAGGGCTGGCATGGCCGGGGCGTCCCCAGGCGCATGGTACCCAGGACATGGCCAGGGCATCCCTGCCGGCTGCACATCGCTGACATGGCTGGGGTGTCCCCCAGGGTGCACACGGCTGGCCCGGCCAAGGCGTCCCCAGGGGTGCAGTGTCCAGGAGCTGGCTGGCACAGCACAGGGGTGTAGCGGGGTCCCTGTGCCGTGCAGTGCTCAGGTCCCGGCTGGCATGGCAGCAGGGTGCAGCAGCGGGGTCCCTGTGCCGTGCGGTGCCCAGGACATGGTGGCGCAGCGCTGGGGCAGGCGCTGCAGAGGGCCGGACCCGTGCATGGCGCAGGCTGGCGGTGCCGGCGATGCGGCTGCTCCCAGGAAACCCCCCCGGCAGCACCGGGCTGCGCCGGGGGCCGGCGCTGGCGGGCAGCACCCGGCCCAGCTGTGGCCTTGCAGCCCCCGGTCCCGGCCAGCGGCCGCGCGCTGGCTGCGAGCAGCACTGCAAGCGGCGGCCGCCGGCGCCATGATTTGCTGCACGGCCGGGGCGGCAGCCGGCGCTGCCCGGGGAGGACGGTGCCCCGCGAACGCAGCAGCAGCCGAGGACGGGTTTTCGGACACAGAAACACGCGCGTTCGGGTCAGCCGCAACGGTTTGCTGGCCAAAAAAAAAAAAAAAAAAAAAGAAGAGAGGAAAAAATGTTGAAGAGCTCAAAATACTCCTTTTCTGTAGTTAATTGCTTTCTGTAGTCTTAATTGCTTTATTTTTCTGGTAAGGCGGAGCGGGCTTGCGTTCGTGACGGGGAGACAGCTGGGAACGTTTGGGGCTGGAGCAGGCGTTTGCGCCCTTGGCTGCTGGGGTCGGGGGCTGCGTGGGAAGGGGCCGCCCGCGCGCCGGTGCCCCGAGCCCAGCGCACCCGTGCCCGGCGAAACCTGCCTGGCGCCAGCTCCAGCCCTGCCTTATTTTGCTAAATTAGAGAGTCCTTCAGGACCGTCTTATTTTCTCCCTGTGGAGGTCCTGAAACGCTGTAATCAAGTCACCTCCTGATCTTATTTTTGGTAAGCGAAACAGTTTGAAGGCTTTCCGTCTCTCCGTTAAAGCCTTCCCTCCATCCCCAGGATCGTTCCTCGGCTTTTTCCCTGCTCGGTTTCTTGGCAGCGCTGGCAGCAGTAGAGGCGCGTGCCCGGCACAGCACAGCCAGAGCCGGCTCGGCGCGGGGCCCGGAGCGGGGTGCTGCCCAGAGCAGGATGCTGCCTCGTGCGGGGTGCTGCCCGGAGCAGGACGCTGCCCAGAGCAGGATGCTGCCTGGAGCGGGATGCTGCCCAGAGCAGGATGCTGCCCGGTGTGAGGTGCTGCCCAGAGCAGGGTGCTGCCCAGAGCAAGGTGCTGCCCAGAGCGGGATGCTGCCCGGAGCTGGATGCTGCCCGGAGCAGGATGCTGCCCAGAGCAGGGTGCTGCCCGGAGTGGCGTGCTGCCTGGAGCAGGACGTTGCCTGGAGCAGGACGTTGCCCAGAGCAGGATGCTGCCTGGAGCGGGGCACTGCCCAGAGCAGGGTGCTGCCCAGAGCGGGGCGCTGCCCAGAGCAGGATGCTGCCCAGAGCGGGGTGCTGCCCAGAGCAGGATGCTGCCCAGAGCGGGGCACTGCCCAGAGCAGGGTGCTGCCCAGAGCAGGATGCTGCCCAGAGCGGGGCGCTGCCCAGAGTGGGATGCTGCCCAGAGCGGGGTGCTGCCCAGAGCAGGGCGCTGCCCAGAGCGGGGCGCTGCCCAGAGCAGGGTGCTGCCTGGAGCAGGATGCTGCCCAGAGTGGGATGCTGCCCGGAGTGGGATGCTACCCAGAGCAGGATGCAGCCTGGAGCAGGGTGCTGCCCAGAGCAGGGTGCTGCCCAGAGCAGGATGCTGCCCAGAGCGGGGCGCTGCCCGGAGCAGGATGCTGCCCAGAGCGGGGCGCTGCCCAGAGCAGGATGCTGCCCAGAGCGGGGCGCTGCCCAGAGCAGGATGCTGCCCAGAGCAGGATGCTGCCCAGAGCGGGGTGCTGCCCAGAGCAGGATGCTGCCCAGAGCGGGGCGCTGCCCAGAGCAGGATGCTGCCCAGAGCGGGGCGCTGCCCAGAGCGGGGTGCTGCCCAGAGCAGGATGCTGCCCAGAGCAGGGTGCTGCCCAGAGCGGGATGCAGCCTGGAGCAGGACGCTGCCCGGAGCAGGGTGCAGCCTGGAGCAGGGCCGGCACTGCCACCCTGCTGCAATGTGCACCGGCGCTGGGGTTGCTGGGTGCCCTGGCCCTGCGCCGCCTGGCACTGTTGCCCTGCGGCACCCCGGCCAGGGCAGGGACCGAGGCAGCCCTCGCCAGGGGATCCAGGGTGAGCCCTAGCCCAGGGTTAGCCCTAACCTTGGTTATTCTTAGCCTGGGTTAGCCCTAGCCAGGGTTAGCCATAGCCCAGGGGAGCTGTAGCCAGGGTTAGCCCGAGCCTGCGTTATCTGTAGCCAGGGTTAGCCGTAGGCTAGGGGAGCTGTAGCCCAGGCTAGCCTGAGCCTGAGTTATCCTTAGCCTAGGCTAGCTTTAGCCCAGGTTAGCCCTTGCCAGGGTTACTCCTAGCCCAGGTTAACCTTACCTGGGTTAACCATAGCTGGGGCTAGAGCTAGCCTGGGTTAGCCCTAGCCCAGGTTAATACTAGCCCAGGTTAGCCCTAGCTGGGGTTAGCCTAGCCCGGTTTATCCCTAGCCTGGGTTAGCCATAGCCCAGGTTAGACCTAATCTGGGTTATCCCTAGCTGGCGTCAGCCCTAGCCAAGGTTATCCATAGCCCATTATCTGTAGCCAGGCTTATCTCTAGCCATGGTTATCCATAGCCTGAGTTATCTGTAGCTGGGGTCAGCCCTAGCCCAAGTTATCTGTAGCCAGGGTCAGCCCTATCCCAGGTTATCCATAGCCAGGATCACCCCTATCCCAGGTTATCCATAGCCGGGGTCAGCCCTAGCCCAGGTTATCCATAGCCAGGATTAGCCCTAGCCCAGGTTATGCGTAGCTGGGGCGAGCCCTAGGCCAGGTTATCCATACCCGGAGTCAGCCCTAGCCCAGGTTATCCATAGCCAGGATCACCCCTAGCCCATGTTATGTGTAGCCGGGACCAGCCCTATCCCAGGTTATCCATAGCCGGGGTCAGCCCTATCCCAGGTTATGCGTAGCCAGGGTCAGCCCTAGCCCAGGTTATGCAAAGCCGGGGCCAGCCCTAGCCCAGGTTATCCATAGCTGGGGTCAGCCCTATCCCAGGTTATCCATAGCCGGGGTCAGCCCTATTCCAGGTTATCCATAGCCGGTGTCAGCCCTGGCCCAGGTTATTCATAGCCAGGGTCAGCCCTAGCCTGCTTATCCCTAGACCAGCTCAACCCTAGCCCAGGTTATCCATAGCCCAGGTTATACGTAGCCAGGGTCAGCCCTAGCCCAGGTTATCCATAGCCGGGGTCAGCCCTAGCCCAGGTTATCCATACCCGGAGTCAGCCCTAGCCCAGGTTATCCGTAGCCGGGGTCAGCCCTAGCCCAGGTTATCCATACCCGGAGTCAGCCCTAGCCCAGGTTATCCGTAGCCAGGATCAGCCCTAGCCCAGGTTATGCGTAGCGGGACAGTCTGGATGGCCCCGGCTGGCAGGGGACGGTTGTGTGCGGCTGCCGCCAGGCCCGAGGGCAGGGCCGGGCTGGTGCTGGGCACTTCTTATCTGGATGCGGCCATCGGCTGGAGATGCCCTTTAGCTCCTCTGCAATCACTGCCGGATGGGAGATTTCCTCCTCCTCTGGTGACACTGGTGCCCGGTGGGGCTCAGACCTCTGCCAGCGGTTCGTCCTCCCCATTTCCCTCCTTCCCCAGCCCCAGCATTTCCTCGTGCTGTTTGTGCCCCTCCGAGCTCCGAGCTCCCCTTTTCCCTCAGGCCCCAGCACCTTGCTCCCTCATTCCCCATTCTCCATCCTTGCACCCCATTCCTCCCGCCCCACTCCCCATCCCCACACCCTATTCCCCATCCCCATACCCCTCTCCCCATCCCCATTCCCCATACCCCACTCCCCAACCCCGTTCCCCATCGCTATCCCCCATTCTCCATCCTCATACCCCACTCCTCATCCCTATTCCCCATCCCTATTCCCCATCCCTATCCCCCATTCTCCATCCTCACACCCCATTCCCCATCCCCATACCCCACTCCCCATCCCTATTCCCCATCCCTATCCCCCATTCTCCATCCTCACACCCCATTCTCCATCCCTACACCCCATCCCCATCCCCCATTCTCCATCCTCACACCCCATTCCCCCCACCCAACTCCCCCCCCCCAGCGGCATTGTCCGGCCGTCAGCCCCATCCCCGCAGCCCCATCCCCGGGGGCAGCGGCCATCCGCCCCTTTTGTGCCGCTGCTCTGCAACACAAAGCGGCCCCTCAGCGCCGGCTCTGCATGACACAGCGGGACAAAAGGCAGCACTTCCCGGGTGCTCCCGGCGCTGGGTGGGTGCGGGCGGCAGGCCCTTGGCAGCGCTCCCCCCATGCAGCACCCGTGTCCGGCCGGGGCTCCGCGAGGGCGAGCGGTGGAGGTGGCTGAGCCTGCAGGGCACCCTGAGCACGTCCCGTCATGTCCCAGGCCGGTCTCGGTAGATGGAGCTTTCACTGTGACCGCCGTCTCCTCCCTGGGCTCTTTCCTCTGCTTATGGTCAGTTAACATCAGAGTGACTCTCTTCCAAAAACACCAAGTGATGCTGGTGTGCCAGAAGGGAAACCTAGTCCACCACAATGCGTCCGTGCTGCTGTTTAGCCAAATCCACTTAAAAGCATGCTCAGATCTGTGACCTTATGGCCAAGACAGGGAGCTGCAGGCCTTGGGCAGATCATTCAGGCTGTTTCAGCATCTCCTTGGCTTTTGTGTATGGGATACATCGTCTTCTCCCCCCCTGCATAGGAGGGCATGCAGGAGCTCAGGTCACCATACCCTGCATGGATGTGGATCAGATCCTCGTGTGTGCACCAGCGCTGGTGGCTGCACGTGTGTTAGCGCATGCACTCAGGCACCCGGGCACCTCTGTGCGCGCTCAGGCACCTCTGCGTGCACCCAAGCACCTCTGCATGCACCCAGGCACCTCTGCATACACCCAGGCACCTTTACAGAATCACCTTCACAGCATGGCCAAGGTTGGAAAGGACCTCTGGAGATTATCTAGTCCAACCTCCCTGCTCAAACAGGGTCATCTAGAGCACATTGCCCAGGATCGCATCCAGGCGGGTTTTGAATATCTCTAGGAAAGGAGACTTTACATGCAGCCAGGCACCTCTGTGTGCACCCAGGCACCTCTGCCTGTACCCAGGCACCTCTGCATGCACCTGGGCACCTCGGGGTGCACCATGGCACACCTTCCTGTACCCAGGCACCTCTATGTGCACCCTGGCACATCTGTGTGCACCCAGGCACCTTTGTGCACCCTGGCACATCTGTGTGCACCCAGGCACATCTGCCTGCACCCAGGCACCTTTGTGCACCCTGGCACCTCTGTGTGCACCCAGGCACATCTGCCTGTACCGAGGCACTTGTGTGTGCACCATGACACATCTGCATGTACCCAGGCACCTCTGCATGTACCCAGGCACCTCTGTGTGCACCCTGGCACTTCTGTGTGCACCCAGGCACATCTGCGTGTGCCAGACGTGCCAGCTCTGGCACCCGGTGGGTCCAGTCGGCCTCTCTCTGGCAGGGAATCAGAGCGTGCATGCAGGCTGCACAGGTGCTGGAGCAAGGCTTAGCCCTGAGGGGCCGAGTTGGTCATTTTAGGAGACCCAGAATAATCCCCTTTATTAGAGAATAAAGTCAGGACTAGACTTTCCATGGAGAAAGGGAGCTGTGGCAGTAGGGAGACTTGGAAGAAGTAAGCTGCTGCCCTCCGCCTTCCCGTGGCAGCTGGACCCAAGGCTGGCTCTGTTCCCAAATTCCTCCCCTGCCATTGCTGAGCAGGGGGGCCGCGCCTGGGGTTGTGCCGGGATCCTGCCTCCATGCATTTGCCTTTCACCAGTGAGGTGGAAGGAAATACAAAATCATCACTGGAGGAGTCTGCAGGTGACAGGCTCCTGGCGGAGCCGGATCTAGTGGTGATGTGGACACTTGTGCCACGTGCAAATTGATGCAGTCAGCCCTGGATCTAGGCAGGGGACCGCGTCGTGGAAAGCAGCGACTCCGGAAGGGGCTCGGTGGCCGGGGCGCAGAGGCATTGCTGGTGCCACGGCCTCGCTGGGGCTGGCGAGGTCTCGGGTGTGCGGGCTCGGAGGTGCTGAGCAGGCGTCGGAGATGCGCTGGAGCGCTGCAGGCAGCGTGCTATGGTCATTACCGGCTGCCGTGCCCCGCGGTGGAAACCCCGTGTTAAGAAGTTTCCTGGGGTGGTTGGCAGAAAGCTGCCGGGCTGGTGGGAGGCCTGGGCAGCCCGGCTGTCCGGGAGCGCTCGGCAAACTGCGCTCGTCTAGCTGCGCGCCGACCAGGCTCAGGGGCCTCTCGGCCGCTGGTGGGAAGGTGAAAGCCCCGACCGAGGCAGTCAGTCCAGTGCCTGTAAGTCAAAGTGAGGCAAATCCAGCTTGAAAAGGAGCCTGTTTTTGCTGGGGTGGGGGCAGCCTCAAGGCAGCTCCCTCTGGCAGGGGGGCGCTTCTCCACCTTGGTGCACCGGGTCCCGGCGGGCAGCGCGCCGGGCCAGACCACGTGCCTTGCAGCCGGGGTCTCCGGGCCAGGATGCCTCAGGGCGAGGTGACCCCCCCCAGGGCTCTCCCATGCCGTAGCCGCGGCTCAGTGCCGGGGCGGGAGTGGAGAGAGCGTGGAGTGCTCTAGGCGTACACGGGCCGCTCCGCCGTCTGGGACCGCCGGGCTGTATTTCCTCACCTGCCCTATCGGGCCGGGAGAAGGGGTCAGTAAGCTCACTTGTGGTCTTAAAATGCGACGGTTCGAGCTGACAGGCCAACTCTGAGACAGTTGCCGGGGCGAGACCCGGGTTTGACAAGCAGCTGCTGCGTTGTGGGCTTGGTAGAAGTGCTCAGGCTGGTTGTGCACTCGGCTACGAGGTGGGGTCGGACTTTGCTCCCGGTTGTCCCCATGGCTGCTGCTGACATTAATGCACGGGTCATCTCTCCTGGCTTCACTTGAGGGAGGATTTCCAGCCTGTCTGAAGGGTGGCAGGGCCCATGTTTATGCCTGGTCCGTGGACAAGATGATTTCTTCCTCCACTGGTCCAGTGCAGCTTCCATGCGAGCCGGCACGCAGCAGGACAGGCAAGCCAGGCTCTGGGCTGCCGAGGGGCTCAGCCCCCAAGGCAAGGAGCTGCGCAGGCAGAGCCTAAGCGAGAGCCCGGGAGAGCTGGTGATGGGGCACAAGGACTAAACACGGCTCTGCAGTCCCCAGAGACCATGGCATCACAGGTCCTTCCTCTCCATCTCCGTATCACAGATGGAATTGAGGTTGGAAGGGAGCCTGGAGATCATCTAGTCCAAGTCCCTGCTCAAGCAGTCACCCAGAACAGGTTCCCCTGCCCTGCCTCCCCCTCGTCCAGCCCGGCCCCCCAGAGCGATGCCGAGGGAGCCCCAGGCACCCAATCCGTGCCCATCCTGCTGCTACCATCCCCGTCCCGCTCCCGGGGGCCACGAGCTCCGCAGAGCCCCGGCTCTGCAGCCCGGAGCTTGGGCCCTGCCTCTGCACCAAGGGGAACCGCGCTGGGGCAGCCGGCTGTCGTGAGGATGTCTGCGGGGTACCTGACTGTTAGGGGGACGTGCATGGGGGTGTCCAGCTGTTAGGGGGATGTGCTTTGGGCGCCTGCCTGCTGAGGGGACGTGCATAGGAGATCTGGCTCTTGGGGAGATGTGCTTTGGGACAGCTGGCTGTGACAGGGACATGCCTGAGTTGGTCTCATCTTGCTGCAGCTCCCCTCCAGGGCTGGCAGGTGATGGGGGCCAGCACCCCTGCCTCCCTCCCACCCCAGCATAGCTGAGTCGTGGGAGAGGGAACCCCAGGACCGCCAGGCTCAGGCGTCTAGTGTCCTCTCTACACCCCCAATCCAAGGACTCTACGGTGGCTTTGCTCAGGGCTTGGTGCTCATGGCTGTGAGCAGCGTTGTGAACGGGGAGGGTTGTGTCTTGTCTTGGTGGGCTGCCCTGCAACCATCTTAGACTGCTATCTCCGTGCTATCTCCGTTCCTGGTGTCCCTCTGGGCTCTGGCTGGCCAACGGGGCCTGTCGGTGTGCCCTAGGGCTGCCAAGATGCTGCAGTGTCCCGAGAGCTCTTCAGGGTGCGGGCCACCTTCCCCATCAGGGGATGGCCCACCAGTTGGGGATGTGCTGCTACGAGTGACCCACTGCAGCTGGGGTCTCAGGGCCAGGCTGAGCATAAGGTCTTCCCCCTCCTCCCGTGCTGGCTGAGGGGTGCTGGGGAGACAGAGTGCCCAGGACCACAGTGGTGAGTCCACGGTGGCTTTCCCAGGAGAAGGCAAGCGGGATTGGTGCCACTGGGCTGGGTGTGCAGCCTGTGGACAGATGTTGCCTCGCAGATCCAGCTGTGCCGAGCCAAAAGGCCACCATCTCCAGCTGCCGGGCTCTGCCTTTGGCCAGCGGAAGCGGCCACTGGGAGCTGCCAGAGAAGCTGCGGGCTGGACCCTGTGTCCGTCAGGGTGCACGGGGCTCCCCGGGGTGCGCGGGGCTGCAGCCTCGGTCCACTGCCAGTTTGTGCAGTGCTGAACTGGGCCAGCTAGCCCCAAATCAGTGCCGGTGCGCATGGATGGGCTGAACTGGGCCAGCTAGCCCCAAATCAGTGCCGGTGTGCATGGATGGGCTGAACTGGGCCAGCTGGTCCTGAAGCAGTGCCAGTGTGCATGGATGGGCTGAACTGGGCCAGCTGGTCCCGAAGCAGTGCCAGTGCGCATGGATGGGCTGAACTGGGCCAGCTGGTCCCGAAGCAGTGCCAGTGCGCATGGATGGGCTGAACTGGGCCAGCTGGTCCCGAAGCAGTGCCAGTGTGCATGGATGGGCTGAACTGGGCCAGCTGGTCCTGAAGCAGTGCCAGTGTGCATGGATGGGCTGAACTGGGCCAGCTGGTCCCGAAGCAGTGCCGGTGTGCATGGATGGGCTGAACTGGGGCACCATGTCCCAAATCAGTGCTGGTGTACAGAGACAGGTCGAACTGAACCAGCTGGTCCCGAAGGGGCGCGGGCGTGCGTGGACAGTCCGAACGGGGCCGGCCGGTCCCGAAGGGGCGCGGGCGTGCGTGGACAGTCCGAACGGGGCCGGCCGGTCCCGAAGGGGCGCGGGCGTGCGTGGACAGTCCGAACGGGGCCGGCCGGTCCCGAAGGGGCGCGGGCGTGCGTGGACAGTCCGAACGGGGCCGGCCGGTCCCGAAGCGGCGCGGGCGTGCGTGGACAGTCCGAACGGGGCCGGCCGGTCCCGAAGCGGCGCGGGCGTGCGTGGACAGTCCGAACGGGGCCGGCCGGTCCCGAAGCGGCACGGGCGTGCGTGGACAGTCCGTACGGGGCCGGCCGGTCCCGAAGCGGCGCGGGCGTGCGTGGACAGTCCGAACGGGGCCGGCCGGTCCCGAAGGGGCGCGGGCGTGCGTGGACAGTCCGAACGGGGCCGGCCGGTCCCGAAGGGGCGCGGGCGTGCGTGGACAGTCCGAACGGGGCCGGCCGGTCCCGAAGGGGCGCGGGCGTGCGTGGACAGTCCGAACGGGGCCGGCCGGTCCCGAAGGGGCGCGGGCGTGCGTGGACAGTCCGAACGGGGCCGGCCGGTCCCGAAGGGGCGCGGGCGTGCGTGGACAGTCCGAATGGGGCCGGCCGGTCCCGAAGCGGCGCGGGCGTGCGTGGACAGTCCGAACGGGGCCGGCCGGTCCCGAAGCGGCGCGGGCGTGCGTGGACAGTCCGAACGGGGCCGGCCGGTCCCGAAGCGGCGCGGGCGTGCGTGGACAGTCCGAACCGGGCCGGCCCCCCCCCCGCCCCCCCCCCCCGCGAGCCCCGGGCCGGGCCGGGCGTGGGTGCCGTCGGGCCCCGCGGGCGCGCCGCCCCCCGGGGCCCCCCGCGGAGCGCGGCGCCGGCAGCCCCCTGCCCGGGGGCGCGGGCCATCCCCCGCTTTTGTCCTGCTGCTCTGCAACACAAAGGGGCGCTGGGTGCGGCGCGGCGGCACAAAAGGCCGCGCTGGCCGGCGCCGGGCGGGAGCCGGGCCCGGCCGCGCCGCCGCGGGCCGAGCCGAGCCGGGCCGCGCCGTCGCGGGCCCACCGAGCCGCGCCGCGCTGCCGCCGCGCCGCACCGCGGGCCGCCGGGCACGGCCGGTGAGTAGCGCCGGTGCCGGTACCGGTGCCGGTCCACTCCGCTCCACTGCCGGCCGGGCCGGGCCGGCGGTGCTGGACGGGACTGCGCCGGGCCGGAGCGGTGAGGAGGTACCGGGGGAGGGTGATGGGCTGAGGCTGCACCGGACCGCGCGGTGCCGGGGAGGAAGAGCCGGATCGGGGGAGAGCCGCGTCGGGGAGAGGGGGCCGGGCCGGGCCGGACCGGGCTGAGCCGCGCCAGGGAGAGGGCGCCGGACCGCGCTGCTCCGTGCCGAGCCGGGCCGGGCCGGACCGCGCTGAGCCGGACCGCGCCGTGCCATGCTGAGCCGAGCCGGGCCGGGCCGGACCGCGCCGTGCCGTGCCATGCTGAGCCGAGCCGGGCCGCGCCGAGCCGAGCCGGACCGCGCCGTGCCGTGCCATGCTGAGCCGAGCCGAGCCGGACCGCGCCGTGCCGTGCCGTGCTGAGCCGAGCCGGGCCGCGCCGAGCCGAGCCGGACCGCGCCGTGCCGTGCCGTGCTGAGCCGAGCCAGACCGCGCCGAGCCGAGCCGGACCGCGCCGTGCCGTGCCGTGCTGAGCCGAGCCGGGCCGCGCCGAGCCGAGCCGGACCGCGCCGTGCCGTGCCATGCTGAGCCGAGCCGGACCGCGCCGAGCCGAGCCGGACCGCGCCGTGCCGTGCCATGCTGAGCCGAGCCGGACCGCGCCGAGCCGAGCCGGGCCGCGCCGTGCCGTGCCATGCTGAGCCGAGCCGGACCGCGCCGAGCCGAGCCGGGCCGTGTCGGGCCGGGCCGGGGCCGGGCGGCAGGACCGATCCGCGCAGGCTGGGCCGGGGAGGTGGTGCTGGAGCGGCCACGGGCCGGGAGCGGGTGGCGGGGTGCACCGGCCCGGGACAGGTCGAGCCGGGCCGTACCGGACCCGGCTGGGCCAGGCTGTGCGGGTAGGGGCGAGCCGAGCCGGGCCGGGCCGGGTCAGGTCAGGTCGGGAAGGGTCGAGCCGGGACGGGTCGAGCCAGGACGGGTCGAGCCCAGCCCGGCCCAGCCGAGCCGAGCCGAGCCGAGCCGAGCCGAGCCGAGCCGAGCCGAGCCGAGCCGGGCCGGGCCGGGCCGAGCCGGGACAAGCCGGGCCGAGTCGAGCCGAGCCGGGCCGGGCCCAGCCGAGCCGAGCCGGGCCGAGCCGAGCCGGGCCGAGCCGAGCCGAGCCGAGCCGGGCCGAGCCGAGCCGAGCCGGGCCGGGCCGGGCCCAGCCGAGCCGAGCCGAGCCGGGCCGGGCCGGGCCGGGCCCAGCCGAGCCGAGCTGAGCCGGGACAAGCCGGGCCGAGTCGAGCCGAGCCGAGCCGGGCCCAGCCGAGCCGAGCCGGGCCCAGCCGAGCCGAGCCGGGCCGGGCCGGGCCGAGCCGGGCCGAGCCGAGCCGGGCCGAGCCGAGCCGGGCCGGGCCCGGCCGAGCCGGGCCCAGCCGGGCCCAGCCGAGCCGAGCCGAGCCGAGCCGGGCCCAGCCGAGCCGAGCCGAGCCGGGCCCAGCCGAGCCGAGCCGAGCCGAGCCGGGCCGGGCCGCGGGGGCGGGGCGGCCGGCAGCCGCGCTGGCCCCTCGCCAGGCGCGCAGCCCCCTCCCCGCCGCAGCCAACCAGCCGGGCCGGGAGGGACCATGTGACCCGGAGTTCCCAGACAAAGAACCGCCGGCCGTGCCCCCGGGAGCCCGGCCCGGTTCGGCCCGGCTCGGCTCGGCTCGGCTCAGCCCGGCCCGGCCCGGCCCGGCCCGGCCGCGGCGCCCGCATGGGTAGGTGGCCTGCGCGGGGCGGGCGCGCCGAGGGGCGCACGGCCCGGCCCGGCCCGGTCCGGTAGCCCAGCACGGCCCGGCGCAGTGGAGCGCAGCGCAGCGGGACCGGCGGTGCCCGGGGCGCAGCAGGGTCCCCGCGCAGGGGCAGCGGGCACCGTGCGGGCAGGGCACACCGGGTGCCCGGAGGGGAGCGGGGTGACAGCATCTCCCCAGCACCCTGCCGCTGCCCGGGCTGCGCCTTGGAGAAGCGGGAGCCCCGGGGGCGGCGGGGCCGGGGAAGGGAGGGAGGAAGGAGCTCGGGCTGGGGCTGGCAGGGGAAGGGGCGATGCGGGGGGGCGCGGAGGAGAGACCATCCCCGTCCGCCGAGCAGGGCACCTGGGCCAGAGCCCCGGGGAGCAGGGGCAGCGCGGAGCGCGCTCCTGCTACCCGCCAGCGGGCAGGGAGCGAGCCAGCCTGCCCCCGGGCTGGCAGGGCAAGCGGGGCCGGCCTGGGCGGCTTTTGGGGGCCGGGCCGGGCCCTTCAGGGGCTGGGCACTGCGGAGCGTGGGCCTGAGCCTGCAGCACGGCGCCTCGTGGGAAGCGCGGCACCCCCAGGCGCGCTGCTCTGCTTGGAGCAGGAGGGGAGCTTGCTGCCCAGAGAGATGCTCCCTCCGGCAGCTGGGGGGCAGCCGGGGTGGGGGGCAGGCGGAGGGGAAAGGCAAGGGCCTCGGGGCGGCCGCCCGCAGAGAGTGAAAGCCTGCAGGATTTCCCTCGCCAGCGCTGCCCCCCGGCTCCCCGCACGCCCTTCCCCGGCTGTCCCTGGGGCTGCTCCAGGGCTGGGGACGGCTGGCGCCTGTCCTGCTCCGTGCCCTTGTCCCCGGGGCTCGGGGAGAGCGGCGGGCTGGCCTTGCGCCCTGGCTCAGCGCCAGCTCTCCAGACGCTGGCTTCCCCCTCCTGGCCTTTCAGGGGCTGGTTCCCCCCCCCCATCCCACGCCGGGATCGCAGCCCTCCAGCCCCGGGGCTGGCGGCGAGTGGGGCTTCTCAATCCCGCTGGGGCACGCGGACACGTGACGGGGTGGGAAGCCGCCTTTGGGGACGCAGGGCTCAGGCGCAGCCGGGCTGGGAGCCACGTGCGGCATCCTGCTGGAGCAGAGCAGCCTGTCCCTCCCCTCCGGAGCTCGTCCCCGCGATGCCGAGCCCTTCGTCGGCGTGCCGCTCGTGCCAGGGCCGCGGGACAGGGCTGACCCCAGCGCTTCCCCCTGCCCTTGCTGCGGAGCCAGGTCACCCCAGGAGCCCCCGGCCCAGGCCGTTCCCTGCAGCCCTAGATGTGCTCCATCCCATCCCGTCCAGCTTTCCCGTCCCTTTCCGGCTCTCTCCTGAGGGCTCGGCTCTTCCCCTAAAACGGTGGCCCCGGCCTGTGCTGCTGCCCCCGGGGACGAGCTCGCTGCTCCTGCCCTCCTTTGCAAAGTGTGGGCTGGCTGCCCCCCCGGGGCCACGCAGAGCCGTGTCGCGGGGGGCTCCCGCTGCCCCAGCTTTGCCGCCCGCCCTGCAGACCCTTTCCTGGCGCCGGTCTGCAGCTCTGCAGCCCCCCTGCCCGTCCGTGCCCTGTGCCCCGTCCCAGGGAGGTCACCCCTGCCGCGTGCTCCCAGCCCTGGCGGGGAGGGACGGCGGTGGGAGCAGCAGCCCTCGGCTCGGGCGCCTCTCCGAGCGGACAGCTGGTGCATTTTTGGCTGCTGCGTGTTTCCCCCAGGGGGGCGGGGGGGGGGGGCAGCTGCCACCCCCTTCCCGTGGGCTTTGGCAGCTGCCTCGCGGCTGCACAAGGCGCTGCACGCGTCCGCGGAGGAGGCGCTTTGCGCGGGGCCGCTGCGGGAGCGAGCGCAGCACCCTTGGGCGGTGGTGCTCGGCGGCGCGTCATCCCCGCTCTTGCTTTCTACGGTTGTCCCATCGGCCCCGTACAAGGCCTGCGCGCTCTGCTGACGCTCCCCAAGGCATCCCCTCCCTCCGCGACTGCAGCGGGAAACTGAGGCACAAAACGAGGGGGGCTTGCGCTGGCACGGGGTGGCCGTGGCTATTGCAGGGGTGCAGCTCCGGGGGCCGAGGAGACCTGCCGAGTCAGGACGGAGGAGCACGTCCTGCTCCCCGGAGGGCCCTCGCCCTGGGGAAGCGTGTCTGAGCCTGGCCTAGGCGGGACAGCTCTTGGGGAGAGCTCCTTGCTGGGTGCACAGGGGCTGCAGACGGGGTGCAGCAGTGCTTCGAGGAGCAGGCCGGGGCCCCGTCCCCTCTGAGCATCCCCTGCGCAGCGAGGAAGAGGAGCGTGATGCTCTCCTGGGTTAGCCAAGGAGCACGTGCTCCGCTTTGTGCCCCAGCAGTGCTGAGCCCCCAAAGCTGCCTTGAGACGCACCTTTGCCGCCTGGGCTGCTCAGAGCCACCGGTCCCAACCTGTCCCCCCCTGTGCCAGTGCGAGGACCCTGCCACCCGTGTCCCAGCCCCAGCCAGGTGGCCCTCCAGACCCTGCAGGTCTTCTCCAGGCATCGCTGCCCAGCCTTGGGGGCCGGGGACCTGCTTGCAGCGGGTGCCTGGCCTGGCTGGGCTTTCCGGAGCTGTTGTCCCTCGGCCAGCCGTGGGGCAGGCTGCCAGCCCCGAGACGTGGGGCTCAGCCGTGGCTCAGCCTTGCAGCAGCACCCCGACATCGGCCCGTCTCTTCCCCGGCAGGCTGAGAAGAAGGCCAAGGTCATCGCCGTGATGAACGTGGTGGAGGAGACGCCGCGGGCCGAGCCCCAGAAGGAGGAGGAGGCCAGCCCCCCGGCCTCGCAGCAGCCCACCGACCCCGCCTCGCCCAACGTGGCCACCACGCCTGAGCCAGTGGTGGCCGACGCCGTGGACAAGAACACGTCCAAGTCGGCCGACGACGAGCCCGAATACGAGGTGAGCGAAGCGGGAGCAAGCGCGGGCCTGCCACGTCCCTCGCGTGGGGCTCTCGCGGGTGGCCCGCTGCCCTCGCCGTGCCCGGGGTCTGACTGCACCTCCGTCTCCCCTGCCCCGGCGCAGGACGGCCGAGGCTTCGGCATAGGCGAGCTGGTGTGGGGCAAGCTGCGCGGCTTCTCCTGGTGGCCCGGACGCATCGTCTCGTGGTGGATGACCGGCCGGAGCCGGGCGGCCGAGGGCACCCGCTGGGTCATGTGGTTCGGGGACGGCAAGTTCTCGGTGGTAAGCAAGTTCTCACCTCCTCCGGGTCCCTCCCGTCCGTCCCCCTTCGGAAAGGGGGTGCGCTTGGTGGCACGGCGGGCCGGCGTCTCAGGGCCGCCCCGTCCCCGCAGGTCTGCGTGGAGAAGCTCCTGCCGCTCAGCTCCTTCTCCAGCGCCTTCCACCAGGCCACCTACAACAAGCAGCCCATGTACCGCAAAGCCATCTACGAGGTGCTGCAGGTGAGAGGCGGCCTCGGGGCGGGCTGGGGGGGACGCGGGGGCAGAGGGGCGTCGCGCCGGGCCTGGCGGCTGGGACCGGCTCGACCCCTGCCCCAGGAGGTCCGTGCCTCGGTGGGGGCGGCCCACCTTGCGGCTCCCTTTGCAGGTGGCCAGCAGCAGAGCGGGGAAGATCTTCCCCGCGTGCCCCGAGAACGACGAGACGGACACCTCCAAGGTGGTCGAGATCCAGAACAAGCAGATGATCGAGTGGGCTCTGGGGGGTTTCCAGCCGTCCGGCCCCAAGGGCCTGGAGCCCCCCGAAGGTGAGCGGCCGGCGGTGGGGGGACGGACGGCCGCGGGGGCGATGCACAGCTCCAGTGCTGCAAACCAGCCCGGGGAGCGAGGCGGCAGCGGCAGCCCCCCCCGTGCCAGGCGCTGGGCCCCCCAGAGCTCGGTGCAGGTTGCTCTGTCCCCACCGGGCAGGACGGGGAACCTGCTCGGTGACCTTGGAGCCCGACCAACATCTGCCCGGGTGGAGATGGCCGGGCCCGTCCGAGCCACGAGCCGGGGCAGTGGGGAGGCTGCATCTTGTAATGCCGGAGCTTTACTTTAACGCCAAGCCTTGCCAACCTGCGCCGGGCGCCCCGGGCGGTGGCTGGGTGATGCTCCCCCGGGCTACCCAAGGAGCGCGTGCCCCGCTTTGCGCCCCAGCAGCGCTTGGCCCCCGAAGCGGGCGAAGGGGGCGAGCGGCTCCCGGCCGGCTCACGGCTCTCCGCTCCTCTTTCGCAGAGGAGCGCAACCCCTACAAAGAAGTTTACACGGAGATGTGGGTCGAGCCGGAAGCGGCCGCCTATGCCCCACCCCCGCCAGCCAAAAAACCCAGGAAAAGCACAACGGAGAAGCCCAAGGTCAAGGAGATCATCGACGAGCGCACCCGAGGTAGGTACCCTTCCTTCCGGGGAAGGGGGCTGGACAGGCCCCCGTGCAAACGCACCCCGGGGCCCTGCCTGCACCAGCTCCCGCCTCCGTGCCCGCGGCATCGCCAGCGAGGGCTCCCGGCAGACGCCTGCTCCGTCCCTCTCCGTGCGGCGCGGGCAGCGGTGGGGTTGGAGGGGGGGGGTTTCCCGGCGGGCACGGGGCCGGACCCTCTCCGGGAAACTCCGGCCGCGCTTGACCGCTGCTCTCGCCCGCAGAGCGACTCGTGTACGAGGTGCGGCAGAAGTGCAGGAACATCGAAGGTGAGGACGGAGCGGCGCTGCCCTGCTCCCGGGCGCGCGCGGGGCGGAGGTGCCGGCGAGCGGAGAGTCAGGAGGCAAAGGGGGCTCCGAGGGGACCTGACCCGAGCTGGAGGGAAGGGCTCTTACGAGGAGACCCCTGGCAAGGCCATCAGCTCGGCTTGCAGCAGGTCCCGTCCCGGCTTGCAGCAAGACCCAAGTTCTTAAAGCGTTTCGGTGCAGCAGGGAGAGGCAGGGCAAGAAGCAGTGGCCCCGAGCAAGCTGCCGCAGGCTCCTGGCAGAGGAGAGCCCTTGGGACGAATCCCAGGACGCCGGCATCGCTGGCTTGGGAAAGGCTTGAGCCTGGGCATGAAGTAAGGCCTGGTCAGGCAAGGCTTGGAGGGTCCGTCACGGGTCAGGACAGAGGATGCTCCGGCAGAGGATGGGGGTAGCGGTTGGCTGCAATGAATTCCTACCTCGTTGGCCCCGTATAGTCTGCGCCGGTACCGGGAAGCAGTGGCTGCGTCCCAGCCCCGCAGGAAGGTCTGGGCTAGCAGGGGACTCTGCAAAACCGGCAGCTCCCAGGGTCTGGGGCCAAACTCAGACAGGGTGAAGGTGTGAACTGGAGCGAGGGGACGCGAGCGTTTGCCCAGGGCAGGACGCGGATGAGCTGTCGCGAGCTGTTGCTGCGTGGAGGAGCGCGGGGGCTCCAAAATCCCAGTTTTGCGGGCGCAGCTGCTCCCCGCGGTGCTGAGCTCACCCTGCGCGTGGTGGTCGTGAGCACGGTGGCCGTTTCCTTTTGGAGGGCAGCCAGCGGGGTGGCTCGGCGGGGATTTATTTGCAGAGCCTCCGAGGTAACTTTGCTCTCCTCCCGCCACCCAGATATCTGCATCTCCTGCGGGAGCCTCAACGTGACCCTGGAACACCCTCTATTTATCGGAGGAATGTGCCAAAACTGCAAGGTACGGAGGAGGATGGCCAGGGAAGGGCTGTGCCAGCCCCGGCTGCAGCCCCCCATGCTCTGCGAGCGAGGGGCCGCGCTCACGCTCCCCCCTCCCCGCTTTCCCCCAGAACTGCTTCTTGGAGTGCGCGTACCAGTACGACGACGACGGCTACCAGTCCTACTGCACAATCTGCTGCGGTGGCCGCGAGGTGCTCATGTGCGGCAACAACAATTGCTGCAGGTCGGTCGCTGCCGCCGCGGGTCCCCGGGGCGGTTGGGTGCTGCCGTGGGTGCCGGCACGCGGGGTCCTTGCGTGGGGCTGGCGGAGGTTTGGGCAGCGTCGCAGGTCTCGGTGTGGGGCTGGGGGGGGCTTGGCCGGTGCCGCGGAGCCTGCGTGGGGCTGCAGCTCCTGGTGGGTCTTGCGGAGAGAGCATGGGGGGCTGCAGCGGGTCTGTGGGCGTCTGGGGGGCAGAAGAGGGAAGCGGCTCCCAGCAGCGTCACGGCTGCCTCCGGGGCAGCGGGGGGGCTTTGCTGCGGCATCATCACGTGTGCACCCACCCTGGGGTGCCACCTCTGCCAGCGGTTCCCCGTCCCCACCGGGATCCCCGTGGGAGGCGGTGGGCAACGGGGAGCCGGTGGGGAGATGCCGTGTTGTCCCCGCCGGGAACGGAGCCCGGGCCCGCGGCCGACGCGCGTCCCGTCCCGTCCCGCTCCCGGCGCCAGGTGCTTCTGCGTGGAGTGCGTGGACCTGCTGGTGGGCCCCGGGGCGGCCCAGGCGGCCATCAAGGAGGACCCCTGGAACTGCTACATGTGCGGCCACAAGGGCATCTACGGGCTGCTGCGGCGGAGGGAGGACTGGCCCTCCCGCCTCCAGATGTTCTTCGCCAACAACCACGACCAAGAATTCGTGAGTGCGCCCCGGCGGCCCCCCGCGTGCATCCCGGCCCCTTGCCCCCGGTCCCCGCGGTGCGAGCGGGGCCGCCTGGCCCCCCGCCGCCCCCTTCCCTCCCCTCCGCCTTCACGCCCCGCTGCGTTGCTCGCAGGACCCACCAAAGGTTTATCCGCCGGTGCCGGCCGAGAAGAGGAAGCCCATCCGAGTGCTCTCGCTCTTTGACGGCATCGCCACAGGTGGGTGGGTGGGTTCGGGGGGGTGGGGGGGGAAGCTGGGCGCTGCGGTCCCTGTGGTCCTCTGGGGAGGTCCTGTCCCACCTGCAGGTTGTGGAGGAGCTGGGACGGGGCAGGAGGTCCTGCCCCACCTGCAGCATGCGGGGGAGCCAGGACGGGGCAGGAGGTCCCGTCCCACCTGCAGCACGTGGAGCTTGTGGGATGGGGCAGGAGGTCCCGTCCCACCTGCGGGTTGTGGAGCTTGTGGGACGGGGCAGGAGGTCCCGTCCCACCTGCGGGTTGTGGAGCTTGTGGGACGGGGCAGGAGGTCCTGTCCCGCCTGCAGCACGTGGAGGAGCCAGAATGGGGCAGGAGGTCCCATCCCACCTGCAGGTTATGGAGCTTGTGGGATGGGGCAGGAGGTCCTGTCCCACCTGCAGCACGTGGAGCTTGTGGGATGGGGCAGGAGGTCCCGTCCCACCTGCGGGTTGTGGAGCTTGTGGGACGGGGCAGGAGGTCCTGTCCCGCCTGCAGCACGTGGAGGAGCCAGAATGGGGCAGGAGGTCCCGTCCCACCTGCAGGTTGTGGAGCTTGTGGGACGGGGCAGGAGGTCCTGTCCCGCCTGCAGCACGTGGAGCTTGTGGGACGGGGCAGGAGGTCCCGTCCCACCTGCAGGTTGTGGAGCTTGTGGGACGGGGCAGGAGGTCCTGTCCCGCCTGCAGCACGTGGAGCTTGTGGGACGGGGCAGGAGGTCCCGTCCCACCTGCGGGTTGTGGAGCTTGTGGGACGGGGCAGGAGGTCCTGTCCCGCCTGCAGCACGTGGAGCTTGTGGGACGGGGCAGGAGGTCCCATCCCACCTACAGCTTGTGGAGCTTGTGGGACGGGGCGATGCGGAGAGCGGGATGGCGGCTGATTCGGTTGGGATGTCGTGGACAGCGGCTTGGGCTGCGCGGCAGGAACGGGGGTGCGCGGGGCCGGAGAGGGGTCCCTGCACCCATCGGGCTGCTCGGCGTTGGCTGCAGCCAACGTGTCCAGGCTTGGACCTGGGGCCGTCTGCAGGCCACGTCCTCCCAGAGACAGCCCTGCCCGCCTCCTCGCAGCTGCGCCCGGGCATCCCCCTTAGGAAAGCCCCCCTTGCTCAAGGGGCTGGCGTGCACCGAGTGGGGAGGGCTCGGCGTGGGGACGGGGAGGTGGTCGCCCACGTCCCCCCCACCCCGGCTCGGCTGACCCCGACGCCGCTCCCCGGCAGGCCTGCTGGTGCTGAAGGACCTGGGCATCCAGGTGGACCGCTACATCGCCTCCGAGGTGTGCGAGGACTCCATCACCGTGGGCATGGTGAGGCACCAGGGCAAGATCATGTACGTCGGGGACGTCCGAAATGTCACCCAGAAACACGTACGTCCTGCCGGCCGGCCCTCCCGCTGCGGCTGCCCCTCTCCCCGCGCCCCGCAGGCAGCGGGTCTCCCCGGGCACGGAGGGACGTCGCGCCCCTCACTGTGCCCTCACGTCCGCCCCGCGCTCCCGTGCTCAGCCCGGCACCTTGCTGCGCTCTGTCTCCTGCAAGACGGGACCGTCCCCTCGTGTTGCCTCCCGTCCCGTCCCGTGCACCGGGGTTTGCACGGCCTCTCCGTCCCCCCGGGGAAGCTCGGCTGCGGGCAGCCCCCCCCTCGCCTCGCTGCGTCCCCTGCCTGCCGGTTTGCAGCCCGGCCGCGGTCCCCCGGGCGGGCTGCAGCGCCCGGCTCACCCCGCGGGGCTCTTTCTCTTGCAGATACAGGAATGGGGCCCTTTCGACCTGGTGATCGGAGGAAGCCCCTGTAACGACCTCTCCATCGTCAACCCGGCCAGGAAGGGCCTGTACGGTAGGTGTCTGCCGGTCGGGGATGTCCCCGAGCCTCGCGGGTCGGGGCCGGCTGCCCGGCGCTGACCGCGGCCCCTCTCGCCCTCCGCCGCCCAGAGGGCACCGGGCGGCTCTTCTTCGAGTTTTACCGCCTGCTGCACGAAGCGCGGCCCAAGGAGGGCGACGACCGGCCCTTCTTCTGGCTCTTCGAGAACGTGGTGGCCATGGGGGTGAGCGACAAAAGGGACATCTCGCGCTTCCTGGAGGTGAGTGCCGCCGCTCCGCCGGATGCCGATGCGCCCCCCCCGCCGCCCCGACCCCCCCGGGTGCTCAGACCCTGCCTCCCAAATCGCGGTGGAGGCACCTCGCCGGGGGGGGGGGGGGGGGGGTCGCGTGCTGTGCAGCCGGGCTGCCCCTCCAGGCGCCGGCCCTCCCCGCCGGCCCCCCGGCTGACTCCCCGCCGCTCTCTTTCGCTTGCAGTCTAACCCGGTTATGATCGATGCCAAAGAAGTGTCTGCAGCGCACAGGGCACGGTACTTCTGGGGTAACCTTCCCGGTATGAACAGGTTGGTGAGAGCGCGGGGAGAGGAAGCCCGGCTTTCCGCCGTTTTGCTTGCTTTGCCGCCCGCCGCGAAGCCGGGAGCGGGGGGGGGCTTGGCCGGCTGCCGGCCCCGAGCCGCGGGGTTTGGTGCAGCGGGAGCATCGCCCACCCAGCCCCGCTTTGGAGCGGGGAGCAACGGCTCCCGAAACGGGGGGGGGGGGGGAATGGGGGGGTGGCCGGGGCCGCCCTCGGCTCGCGCATCCCGCCGGCCGCGCGCGAGCTTTGCGAGGCGAGCCGTGCCGGACCCCCCCTGCCCCGTCCGTGTCCCCTCCCAGGCCGCTCGCATCCACGGTCAACGACAAGCTCGAGCTCCAGGAGTGCCTGGAACACGGCAGGATAGCCAAGGTCAGGCCCGCGGCGGCGGAGCGGGGTTGGGGTTGGGGGGGGGGGGCGCCCGCCGCGGCCCCCTTCGGCGTGACGCCCCTCTGCCTCTTGCAGTTCAGCAAAGTGCGAACCATCACCACTCGCTCCAACTCCATCAAGCAGGGCAAAGACCAGCATTTCCCCGTCTTCATGAACGAGAAGGAAGACATCCTGTGGTGCACGGAGATGGAGAGGTACCGCCGCCGGGGGCTGCGGGAGGCTTGCCGAGCGCCGGGGTCCTGCCGGCCACCCTTGGGGCTCCCCGGGGCGCGCGGGCTCCGGTCACCTCGGCCTCGTCCCGTCGCCCCGACCCAGCGATGATGCTCCCGCTTGGCGCTGGCGGGGAGAGAGCCGGCTCACCCTCCTCTTCCTCGGCCCCCGTCTCCCCGCAGGGTCTTCGGCTTCCCGGTCCATTACACAGACGTGTCCAACATGAGCCGCCTGGCCCGGCAGAGACTGCTCGGCAGATCCTGGAGCGTGCCGGTGATCCGTCACCTCTTCGCTCCGCTGAAGGAATACTTTGCCTGCGTTTAAGAGACGCGCGCGGGAACTGGTGACGCGGGGCGAGTCACGGGAAACGAAACCGACCACAAGAAGTGAAAAACGCGGAATGAGAGAAGAAGCAGCACCCAGAAGAGAGACGGGATTTCACAGCCCGACGGGAATCCAGCACACGTCTCCCCGAGCGAAAGGGTTCGGTGTCCTCTCCTGAATTTCCAATGTTCTGCTTTTAGCCTATTTAAAAACAAAAAGAAAAAAAAAAAACCACAAAAACGAGAGAGAGAGAGAGAGAGAGAGAGAGAGAGAGAGAAAAAAAAAACCACAAAAACCAAAACCATTTTTTTGGGGGGGGGGGAGGTGGGGGGTGGGGGTGTAAGCTTTTAATTTTTTCCGCTCTTTTTTTTTCTGGCTGGGTTTTTCTGTTCGTTTGGTTTCTGCTTCTCGGGAGCGAGCCGCGCCGCGCCGCTTGGGCGAGCTCCGCTCCCGGAGGAGGGGAAACGGCCGCGGGAAACCCGAGCCTGGAGAGGCGGAGGCGAAAGGAGACCCGCTCCGCCGACCTGGCGCTCTGCAGCTTGGCGTTTCGCCTCTCGGGGGGGGGCCGCCGAGCTTAGGAGCACAAAAAGCGGGCAGGCGCTCGGCCGGCTCCGCAACGCCCGGCGACTGAGCCTCACTCTTTTCCACCAGCACCGTTCACTGGTGATATGGAGCAAAACCAACTAGCAGGGAAGCCACGAACACACACACACACCACACCACACACGTTTTCTACAGTATTTTGGGTGCCTACCACAAAGGAAACCTTGAAGAAGGCAGATCTTAGAAGCCGCTGTTACCTCTTGTTTACAGTTTATATATATATGATAGATATGAGATATAGATATATATATATATAAAAGGTACTGTTACTACTGTACAACCTGACTTCATAATGGTGCTTATAAACAGCGGGGTGAGTCGAGACATCAGCTTCCATGTTGCCTTACGTGCCAGGCCTTTCCGGAGCTGTGCGGGAGGGGGTCCAGTGGGAAGGGGGGGGGAGAAAAGCCGGGGGCCCCGGCCCCCCGCGCGGCGCAGCGCTGCACTGCATTGCACTGCGTTGCACTGCGTTGCACTGCGCGCTGCGCCGCGCGGGGAAGGGGCAGGAAGCCGTCTCCATCCCGAGTCATGCAATAACCTTTTTCTGTCCTAAAAGGAAGCGCCTCCCTTCGCGGCTGCGGGCAGCGGCCGCCCTGCCCTGCCCTCCCCGCCGCCGGCCGGGCCCTCGCGGGAGAACCGACCCGACGACACACAAACGTACTGGTGCTGTTCTGCGTACGTGGCCCCGGGGCGCCGGCCCCGGGGCGTCCCCGTCCCCCCCCTCCCCTCCCCAGGGCTGCGCGCGGGGACGCGGTCCCCCGGCCGGAGCCGCGCTCCTTCCTGCTCCTCCCTGCACCCGGCTGCACCGCGGGGCGCGCGGAGAGGCCGGTGCTGGCGCGGGTGTCCGTCCCTGCCGCGGGCTGCGCGGTGAGGCTGGTGCTGGCGCGGCGAGGTCGGTGCTGGTGCAGGCGCCCGTCTGCGCTTGGGGTGCTCGGCGAGGTCGGTGCTGGTGCAGGCGCCCGTCTGCGCTTGGGGTGCTCGGCGAGGTCGGTGCTGGTGCAGGCGCCCGTCTGCGCTTGGGGTGCTCGGCGAGGTCGGTGCTGGTGCAGGCGCCCGTCTGCGCTTGGGGTGCTCGGCGAGGTCGGTGCTGGTGCAGGCGCCCATCTGCGCTTGGGGTGCTCGGCGAGGTCGGTGCTGGTGCAGGCGCCCGCCTGCACCATGGGGTGCTCGGCGAGGTCGGTGCTGGTGCAGATGCCCGCCTGCACCGTGGGGTGCTCGGTGAGGTCGGTGCTGGTGCAGATGCCCGCCTGCACCGCGGGGTGCTCGGCGAGGCTGGTGCTGGTGCAGGCGCCCGCCTGCACCGCGGGGTGCATGGCGAGGCTGGTGCTGGTGCAGGCGCCCGTCTGCACCGCGGGGTGCTCGGCGAGGCTGGTGCTGGTGCAGGCGCCCGCCTGCACCGCGGGGTGCTCGGCGAGGCTGGTGCTGGTGCAGGCGCCCGTCTGCACCGCGGGGTGCTCGGCGAGGCTGGTGCTGGTGCAGATGCCCGCCTGCACCGCGGGGTGCTCGGCGAGGCTGGTGCTGGTGCAGGCGCCCGTCTGCACCGCGGGGTGCTCGGCGAGGCTGGTGCTGGTGCAGGCGCCCGTCTGCACCGCGGGGTGCTCGGCAAGGTCGGTGCTGGTGCAGGCGCCCGTCTGCACCGTGGGGTGCTCGGCGAGGCTGGTGCTGGTGCAGGCGCCCGCCTGCACCGCGGGGTGCATGGCGAGGCTGGTGCTGGTGCAGGCGCCCGCCTGCACCGCGGGGTGCTCGGCGAGGCTGGTGCTGGTGCAGGCGCCCGTCTGCACCGTGGGGTGCTCGGCGAGGCTGGTGCTGGTGCAGGCGCCCGCCTGCACCGCGGGGTGCATGGCGAGGCTGGTGCTGGTGCAGGCGCCCGCCTGCACCGCGGGGTGCATGGCGAGGCTGGTGCTGGTGCAGGCGCCCGCCTGCACCGTGGGGTGCTCGGCGAGGCTGGTGCTGGTGCAGGCGCCCGTCTGCACCGCGGGGTGCATGGCGAGGCTGGTGCTGGTGCAGAGAGGCTGATGCTGGTGTCTCTGCCGCAGGGTGCATGGTGAGGCTGGTGCCGGCGCGGAGAGGCTGATGCTGGCGCGGACGCCTGTCTCTGCCGTGGGATGCGCGGTGAGGCCGGTGCCGGCATGGAGAGGTGGATGCCGGCACGGTGAGGCTGATGTTGGTGCGTTGAGGCTGGTGCTGCAGATGCCGCGCTCCGCCGTGGGCTGAGCGGGCTGCTGCCTCCCTCCCGCGCCTGCCTGGTGCTGCCTGCCGGGGCGGCCCGGGGGGCCGCGGCGGTGCCGAGCCCGGCAGGGACGCAGGCAGGGCGGGATGCGGAGAGCGGCGCCGGCACGAGGGCCGGCGTCGCTGGCCGTGGCCGAGAGCGGCTAGCGGGGGGCGGTAGGCGTGTGCGGGCCGGCGGGCCCTGGTGCTACATCTCGGGCGCTGGTGCTACATCTCGGGCGCGTGGCCGGGCTGCTCAGCCGGTGGCGGCGGCAGCAGCGATGGGGCCGTGCCGGGCGCCGGGCGGGCAGGGACGGTGCTGGTGCCGCCGGGGCCCCGTGCCCCGTGCCGCGGCCCTTGGTGGCCATGCCCAGCCCCCCCACCCCGGCAGCTCGCCGGCTCCCCGCTGTCTCTCTGCCCTTGGGTTTGACTTCTTTTGCTGCACGGGGCTGTTTGGGGAGCAGTTTTCCTCCTTTCTGAGCGTGCTTTCAAAGCGGACTAAGCAATCCTCTCCCATCAGCGTTCACTCGGGTCCTGCCGCCCTCGGCACCCTGCACCGGGGGCCGTCCCAGGCCCGTCCAGCCCCCCCTCTTTTCTATGGACAGGGCACCCCGGTGCATGGGCCGGGGCGACCTGCCTGCTCCTGCGGTGACAGTGGGTGCTGCAAGCATGGGGACCTGGTGCAGGCTTTGCGGGGCGCCCGGCGCCCCGCAGGGTCACGCTGCTTTGCAGGGCGTCCAGCACACCATGGAGTTGCACTGCTTTGCAGGGTGCCGGGCACCCCATGTGGCTGCACCGCTTGGCAGGTTGCCCAGCGCCCTGCGGGGCTGCACCGCTTTGCAGGGCGCCCTGCGGGGCTGCACCGCTTTGCAGGGCGCCCTGCGAGGTTGCACCGCTTTGCAGGGCACCCTGCAGGGTTGCACCGCTTTGCAGGGCACCCTGCAGGGTTGCACCGCTTTGCAGGGCGCCCTGCAGGGTTGCACCGCTTTGCAGGGCGCCCTGCGGGGTTGCACCGCTTTGCAGGGCGCCCTGCGGGGTTGCACCACTTTGCAAGGCGCCCTGTGGGGTTGCACCGCTTTGCAGGGCACCCTGCGGGGTTGCACCGCTTTGCAGGGCGTCTGGCAGCCCACGGAGTTGCGCCACCTTGCAGGGCGCCCAGCGGGGCTGTGCCACCCGTGGGTGCGAGGCTGGGCTGCGCCCTGCGGGTCCCGCGGTGCTTTGGCTTGGGCGATGCCGCGGGGACACGCCGCGGCGGGAGTGGTGCCCGGTCGCAGGGGGCCGGGCAGCGTGCAAGAGGCATGGGCAGTGCAGCGGGGACCCGGGCTCCCCCCGGCGTCGGGCAGCGCCGCGGCTCGTGCGGCCGGGGCCACGGGGTGCTGCTGGCGCTCGCGTGGGCTCGTCGGACGTGGGGCATTGCCGTGCGCCGGGGCGGCCGGATGGCGCAGCCGGAGCGGGCGCGCGGGGGCTCTGGCGGGAGAAGCCGCAGGGACTGGTGCTAAGGCGTGGGGGAGGCTCGGAGGGTCTCCGGCCCCCCCGTCGCCGTCTCTTCCTGTAACTGTGAACGGTGCCAGGGTGCCCGCGGGGCGCCGCTCGCCCGGAGCCGCCGGCAGCTCGCTGCGGGGTGCTGGCTAATTCGCAGCGAGGCTCCGCGCCGGCGGCTCCCGGGGCGGCGCAGGGTGCTCGGAGAGGTGCTAGGACCCGCGGAGGCGGCGGCCGGCGGCGGGGGGGGGCAGCCCCCGGGCCCCCCCCGCCCGTCTCGCCGCCGCGCTGGTGCTAAGAGGGGTCGAAAGCCCCGTGTAACTGCGCGCGAAGGCCCTGAGCCGCGGGTGCTGGGGCGGGCGCGGGGCCGGTGGGCGCCTTGGGGCCCGTTGGGACGCCGGCCGGCCGAGCTTTGCGTTTTGGTGAAGGAGGCGAGGCGGGACGCGGCCCTTGCGCCTCCCGGCAGCTCCGAGCCCCTCCGGCTTGGCCCCGGGTCTGGGTCCCACGTGCGCTGGGTGCGGGTCTTGCTCGGCCCTGCAGTGCTGGGTGCGGGTCTTGCTCGGCCCTGCAGTGCTGGGTGCGGGTCTTGCACGGCCCTGCAGTGCTGGGTGCGGGTCTTGCTCGGCCCTGCAGTGCTGGGTGCGGGTCTTGCTCGGCCCTGCAGTGCTGGGTGCGGGTCTTGCACGGCCCTGCAGTGCTGGGTGCCACTTTCATGTGGCACTGCACCATTGGGTGCAAGTCTCATGTGGCACTGCAGCATCCAGGTGCAAGTCTCATGTGGCACTGCAGCGCTGGGTGCGAGTCTTGCATGGCACTGCAGTGCTAGGTGCAAGTCTCATGTGGCACTGCAGTGCAGGGTGCGAGTCTTGCATGGCGATGCAGCGCAGGGTGCGAGTCTTGCATGGCGATGCAGCGCCAAGTGAGAGTCTTGCTCAGCCCTGCAGTGCTGGGTGCGAGTCTTGCGTGGCGATGCAGCGCTAGGCACAAGTCTCATGTGGCACTGCAGTGCAGGGTGAGAGTCTTGCATGGTGATGCAGTGCAGGGTGCGAGTCTTGCTCGGCACTGCAGTGCAGGGTGCGAGTCTTGCATGGCCCCGCAGTGCTAGGTGCCACTTTAATGTGTCACTGCACCACTGGGTGCGATTCTCATGTGGCACTGCAGCATCAGGTGCGAGTCTTGCGTGGCGATGCAGTGCTAGGTGCAAGTCTCATGTGGCACTGCAGCACTGGGTGCGAGTCTTGCATGGTGATGCAGTGCTAGGTGCGAGTCCTGCTCGGCACTGCAGCGCCGGGTGAGAGTCTTGCATGGCGATGCAGCACCGGGTGCAAGTCTTGCTCAGCACTGCAGTGCAGGGTGCGAGTCTTGCATGGCGATGCAGTGCCGGGTGAGAGTCCTGCTCGGCACTGCAGCGCCAGGTGCGAGTCTTGCATGGCGATGCAGCGCCGGGTGCAAGACTCGCACGGCCCCGCAGCGCCGGGTGCACCGTCCGTGGGTCCCACGCGACCCCGCAGCACCGTTTGCGGGACTGGCGGGTCCCGTGCGGCTCCTCCACCCGCCCTGGGCGCCCTGGGCCGGGACGCCCGGGCCGGGGGGACCCCGGGGCCCCCCTGCGCCGGGAAGCAGGTTCCTGTCGCTCCGCAACTGGAAAGGCGTCCGGGCGCCCGGCCCGGCCCGGGGAGCGCTCCGCCGGCAATTCGGGGGCCGTGGGGACGCCTGGGGGAAAGAGTTCAGTTTTTAACGTACCCGACTTGCATCTTTTTTTAAAACAAAACAGGCAAATTTTGTTGCACAGCCCTAGATTTAAAAGAGAAAAAAAGAAAAAAAAAAAAACCTAAATTCCTTAAGATCCGCCGCCGAGGGAGTAGGTGACAAACACGGTGCTAAAAACATTTTATTAAAAATATATATTGTTAAATTAAGTCTGCTGTCTGGACAATGACTGTTTGTTTTGTTTTCTTGTAGTGGAGTTTCAAAGAGCACTATTATTTTACTCTTATATATTATTATTAAAAAAAAACAAAAAAAAACAAACAAAAAAAAACAAACAAACAAAAACGAAAAAAGAAAAAAGGCATTTTAACTTTGTACTTGAAAACTAAATGAGAGATTTCATGTGTTTTAGCCTAGGCATTGAAGTAGCTGACGCTTAACTATGTGTGGGGAATCATGTATCCGTACTGAGGAATAACCGCGTAGAGACCTGGTCCCCGTCCCCGTCCCCCCCCACCCGGTCCGTACGATTCGGGCCCCCCCGCCCCGGCCGGCACATTCCGCGCAGCCACGGCCGCCGTCGCCTCCCTCCCTTTCCCCCCCCCTCTTTTTTTTTTTTTTTTCCTTTTTTTCCCCCCCCCCGTTTTTAAACCGTTGCGACAAGTTCTGGTTCCAGCATCCTTCAGCTGCTGTTTGTTTTATCCCCCCCCCCTTTTTTTTTTTAATTTTTTTTTGGTTGGTGTTTCCCCTCCCCGGTTCGTTCCTTTTTTGTTGTTTTGGGGTTTTTTTTTTTTTTTTTAGGGTCGCTTCTCTATTTATTGACGATAAATACTGTACATTTCACCGTATGGTTGTGGCCCGCGGCGGGCTTGCCCGGCACTCTGTTGTATCTGTGTAAGTATTGCTCGTGACATAGCTGTTATGAACTAATTAAAAGGTCAATGCGTGCAGCAGATGTAGAAAGTCTGTCCGTTCCGCTTTCATCCCATCTTCCTTTTTTCTTTTTCTTTTTCTTTTTTTTTTTCTGCCCTTTGTTCCCCCCCCCCCCTTTTTGGTGCCCAGAAGACTATAATAAAGACAAGCTCCTTTCTAATGTACTTGTGCTGGAGAACACTTGAATAAATGTACTGTTTTTGTGCAAAAAAAAAAAAAAAAAGAGGAAAAAAAAAAGAGAAAAAAAAAACAAAAACAACAACACAAACCCGCTGTGGCCCCGGTCCTGTGCTTTGTGTCGCCGGCGCGGGCGGGCGCGGGGGGGAGCCGGCGCGGGCGCCCCTCGCCTGGCCCGAGCGCCAGCCTCTGCGGGGCTTGCACCGGGGGCGGCGGCGGCCGCCCGAATCGCCCCGCAGGCCTGTGCTCCCCGGGCACCCTGCGCAGCCGCGCGCCCCCCCCAAACCCCCCACCCCACCCCGGGCAGATGTACCCGGCGCTGCCGGTGCTGCACTGGGTGCTGCCGGTGCTGCACTGGGTGCTGCTGGGCTGCACTGGGCTACACTGGGCCCTGCTGGGCTGGGCAGTGCTGGTGCTGCACTGGGTGCTGCTGGGCTGCACTGGGTGCTGCTGGGCTGGGCTGGCCACAGCTGGGCAGTACTGGTGCTGCTGGGCTGGGCAGTGCTGGCACTGCTGGGCAATACTGGGCACTGCTGGGCTGGGCTGGGCTGGGCTGGGCAGTGCTGGTGCTGCTGGGCACTGCTGGGCAATACTGGGCACTGCTGGGCAATACTGGGCACTGCTGGGCTGGGCAGTGCTGCTGCTGCAGGCACTGCTGGGCAATACTGGGCACTGCTGGGCAATACTGGGCACTGCTGGGCTGGGCAGTGCTGCTGCTGCAGGCACTGCTGGGCAATACTGGGCACTGCTGGGCTGGGCTGGGCTGGGCAGTGCTGGTGCTGCTGGGCACTGCTGGGCAATACTGGGCACTGCTGGGCTGGGCAGTGCTGGTGCTGCTGGGCAATACTGGGCACTGCTGGGCAATACTGGGCACTGCTGGGCTGGGCAGTGCTGCTGCTGCCAGGCACTGCTGGGCAATACTGGGCACTGCTGGGCAATACTGGGCACTGCTGGGCTGGGCAGGGCAGTGCTGGTGTTGCTGGGCACTGCCAGGCAATACTGGGCACTGCTGGGCTGGGCTGGGCTGGGCAGTGCTGGTGCTGCTGGGCACTGCTGGGCAATACTGGGCACTGCTGGGCTGGGCAGGGCAGGGCAGTGCTGGTGCTGCTGGGCACTGCCGGGCAATACTGGGCACTGCTGGGCTGGGCTGGGCTGGGCAGTGCTGGTGCTGCTGGGCACTGCTGGGCAATACTGGGCACTGCTGGGCTGGGCAGGGCAGGGCAGTGCTGGTGCTGCTGGGCACTGCCGGGCAATACTGGGCACTGCTGGGCTGGGCTGGGCTGGGCAGTGCTGGTGCTGCTGGGCACTGCTGGGCAATACTGGGCACTGCTGGGCTGGGCTGGGCAGGGCAGTGCTGGTGCTGCTGGGCACTGCCGGGCAATACTGGGCACTGCTGGGCTGGGCTGGGCACTGCTGGGCTGGGCTGGGCTGGGCACAGTTGGGCTGTGCTGGGCAGTACTGGGTGCTGGGCACTGCTGGGCAATACTGGGCACTGCTGGGCAATACTGCGCACAGCTGGACGGCTGAGCTGGGCTGGGCTGGGCAATGCTAGGCACAGCTGGATACAGCTGGGCAGGACTGGGTGCTGCTGGGCTGGGCTGAGCTGGGCTGGGTGCTGCTGAGCACTGCTGGGCAATGGTGGGCACTGGTGGGCACAGCTGGGCAGTGCTGGGTCCTGGGCACTGCTGGGCAATACTGGGCACCGCTGGGCCCTGCTGGGCTGCACT
Organism: Struthio camelus; assembly: GCF_040807025.1. NCBI lineage: Eukaryota > Metazoa > Chordata > Aves > Struthioniformes > Struthionidae > Struthio > Struthio camelus. The sequence continues at coordinate 1,178,691 of NC_090944.1, read as the reverse complement.
GGGCGCTGCTGAGCTGGGCTGGGCAGTACTGGATGCTGTGCTGGGCACTGCTGGGCCATACTGGGCACTGCCGGGCCATACTGGGCTGCGCTGGGCACGGCTGGGCTGGGCTGGGCTGGGCTGGGCAGTACTGGGTGCTGCTGGGCTGGGCTGGGCACTACTGGATGATGCTGGGCGTTGCTGGGTGCTGGCCCTGCCTGGCATGGGTTGCAGAGGGAAGTGCTGGCAGCAGTGGGGGGCACCCCAGTGGCCGTGGAGGGGTGGGGGGGCAGTTTGCAGTGAGGGGCAGGGGGGTGGGAGGAAATGGGGGGGCAGCGGGGGGGTGCAGTGCAGAGGGCAGGCAGCAGTGGGGCCGTGTGGGTGCAGGATGTTGGGGGGGATGCAGTCAAGGGGTGCAGTGGGGGTGGGGGCTGCGGAGGGCACAGGGTGGGGGGGTGCAGTGGGGGGTCTCAGGCTGTGGGGAGGGTGCAATGGGGGGGCAGGGTAGGAGGGGTGTGATGGAGAGTGCAGTGGGGGGGTCATACAGTGTGGGGAGGTGTGAAGGGGGTGCAGTGGGGGGCTGAGGGTGCAGGCAGTGGAGTGGGGAGTGCAGTGGGGGGGGTCCCAGGGTGCAGTGAGAGTTGCAGTGGGAGGTATCAGGGTGAGGGGAGAGCAACGGGGCTCCCGGGACGCAGTGGAGGGGTGCAGTGGGAGTTCCCAGGGTGCAGCGGGGGGTTCAATGTGGGATCTCAGGGGGCGGGGGGGGTGCAGTGGGAGTGCAATGCGGGGTCCCCCAGGTGCGGGGGGGGGGGGGGTGCAGTGGCAGGTCCCAGGGTACAGTGGAGGTGCAGTGAGGGCTCCCAGGGTGTAGAGGGGGTGCAGTGTCAGGGAGGTGACTGGGGTTGCAGTGGGGGGTCCCAGGATGCAGTGGTGGTGCAGTGCAGGTGCAATGGGGGTGCAGTGGAAAGTCCTAGTGTGCAGTAGAGGGCAGCGAGGGTGCAGTGGGGGGAAAGTCCCAGGGTGCAGTGAGGGTGCGGGGGGGGGGGTAGTGGAAGGTCCTAGGGTCCAGTTGAGGTGCAGTGGAGGGCACAGTGGGGGGCGTGTGCACTGGAGGTGGGTCCCAGGGCATAGTGGGAGTGCAGTGGGGGGGAAGGTACCAGGGTACCGTGAAGGTTGGGGGGGGTGCAGTGGAAGGTCCCAGGGTGCAGTTGGGGCACAGTGTGGGGTGCAGTGTGGGGCACATTGGGGAGGTGCAGGTGGGGTGCAGTGGCAGGTCCTAGGGTGCAGTTGGTGGGGGGGGGGGAAACGGTGGCAGGTCCCAGGGTGCAGCGGGGGTTGGAGTGGCGGGTCCAAGGATGCAGTGGGGGGGCACAGTAGCGGGCGCAGTGTGTGGGGGGGGGGGATGCAAGGGGGTGCAGTGCCGGGTCCCAGGGTGCAGTGGGGGGTGCAGTGCGGGGATGCAGGGGGGGATGCAGTGCCGGGTCCCAGGGTGCAGTGGGGGGGTGCAGTGCGGGGATGCAGGGGGGGATGCAGTGCCGGGTCCCAGGGTGCAGTGGGGGGGGGGTGCAGTGCGGGGATGCAGGGGGGGATGCAGTGCCGGGTCCCAGGGTGCAGTGGGGGGGGTGCAGTGCGGGGATGCAGGGAGGGGATGCAGTGCCGGGTCCCAGGGTGCAGAGGTGGGGTGCAGTTGCGGGGGGGGTGCAGTGGAGATGCAGCACCATCTCCCAGGATGCAGTGGGGGGGTGCAGTGAGGGGATGGGCGGGAGTGCAGTAGCAGGTCGCAGGGTGCAGAGGTGGGGTGCAATGGGGGGGATGCAGGTGGGGGGGGTGCAGCGGCAAGTCCCAGGATGCGGGGGGGAGGGGGGGGGCGCAGTGGAGGGATGCGGTGGGGGTGCAGTGATGGGTCCCAGGATGCAGTGCGGGGCAGTGCAGGTGCAGTGGGGATGCAGCGGCGGTTCCCAGGCTGCGGACGGGGGGGGGGTCGATCCCCCCCCCCCCCCGGGCCCCGCCGCCTTTGTGCGGGTCCCCGTCACCATGGCAACCCCGGGCGGGCAGGTGGCCGCGGGTGGGCGTGGCTCCCCGAGCCGGCCCCGCCCCCGAGCCGGCCCCGCCCCCTCCCGCCCGTCAGTCAGGGCAGCCGCCGGCCCCGCGCAGCCCACCCTGCTGGGGGCCCGGCCCCGCCCTCCCCGGCGGCAGCGCGGGCGGCGATTGGCCGAGACGGCGGCAAGGCCCCGCCCCCCGCCGCGCAGGTTTGGGTGAGAGGCGATCGCGGACGGCGAGTGCGGCGGGCGCAGCCGGAGCGGGAGGTACCGGCGGGGACCGGGGACCGGGGACCGGGGCAGGGATAAGGATAGGGATAGGGCAGTGCCCGCCTGGACGGGCCATGGCTTGTCGCGGCTCTGTCGCGCCAGCTGGAGCCATCGCGACAGGCGGGGGTGTCGCGACAGCCGGGGGTGTCGCGACAGGCGGGGGTGTCGCGACAGGCCCGGCGAGCGAGCCCCTCCCGCGCTACGGGGGCGCCTCGCGGGTTAGGGTATCGCGGAGGAGAGTGTCTGCAATGCCGCCCCCGCCGACGTACCGCGGGTCGCCTATCGCGATAGGGTCGCGGTGTCGCGACAGCCCGCGTTGGAGGGCGGGGTGGGGAGACTCGCCCCGGCGGGAGAGGAGGTAGGGGGGTCGCGGCGGGTCTGCTCCGCCGCAGCGGGTGCGGCTCGCCCGGCGGTGCCGTATCGCGACCGGGCGCGGAGCGGCGGGTGCGCGGGGCGGGGAGCGCGGCGGGGCCGGGGTCCGGGTCGGGGCAGGGGCCGGCGGGGCTGCGGCAGGTGCGGGCGCGGGTCCCGGTCCCGGCGGGGACCGGCCCATTGTTCGGCGGGGCGCTCCCGGGCGGCCCCGCCCCGGCTCCGTGCATCCTCTTTGTGCTGGGCGGCGGCACCGGGCTTTGTCTGCGGGGCCGCGCCGGGGCTGCGCCCGGCCCCGAGCCCCCCCGGGGCCGCGCCGGGGCTGCGCTTTGTCCCGAGCCCCCCCCTGCCCCGCACCGGGGCTGCGCCCGGCCGCGAGCCCCCCCGGGCTGCACCTTGCACCGAGCCCCCCCCTGCCCCGCACCGGGGCTGCGCCCGGCCGCGAGCCCCCCCGGGCTGCACCTTGCACCGAGCCCCCCTGCCCCGCACCGGGGCTGCGCCCGGCCGCGAGCCCCCCCGGGCTGCACCTTGCACCGAGCCCCCCCCTGCCCCACACCGGGGCTGCGCCCGGCCGCGAGCCCCCCCCGGGCTGCACCTTGCACCGAGCCCCCCCTGCCCCCCCGCCGGGGCTGCACCTTGCTCTGAGCCCCCCGGGGCCCTGCACCAGGGCTGCGCCTTGCCCGAGCCCCCCTGCCCCCCCCACCGGGGCTGCACCTTGCACTGAGCCCCCCGGGGCCCTGCACCAGGACTGCACCTTGCCCCGAGCCCCCCTGCCCCCCCGCCGGGGCTGCACCTTGCACTGAGCCCCCCGGGGCCCTGCACCAGGGCTGCGCCTTGCCCGAGCCCCCCTGCCCCCCCGCCGGGGCTGCACCTTGCACTGAGCCCCCCGGGGCTGTGCTGGGGCTGCACCCTGCCCCAAGCCCCCCAGGACTGCACCTTGCACCAAGCCCCCCTGCCTTGAGCCCCCCTGGGCCGCACCGGGGCTACACTTGGCCCCAGGTCCCCCAGGGCTGCACTTGGCCCCGAGCCCCCCAGGGCCACAGGGGGGCTCCACCCTGCCCCAAGCCTCCCTGCCCTGCACCGGGGCTGCACCTTGCACTGAGCCCCCCTGTCCTGAGCCCCCCCAGGACTGCACCGGGGCTGCACCTTGCACCGAGCCCCCCAGCGTCGTGCTGGGGCTGCACCCTGCCCCGAGCCCCCCAGGGCTGCCCCTGGCCCCGAGCCCCCCGGGGCCCTGCACCGGGGCTGCACCTTGCACCGAGCTCCCCAGGGCTCTGCACCAGGGCTGCACCTTGCACCTAGCCCTGCAGCCCCCCACTGGGGCTGCACCCTGCCCCGAGCCCCCCTGCCAGGGCTGCACCTTGCACCCAGCCCCCGGGGTCGCACGAGGGCTGCACCCTGCCCCGAGCCCCCCTGCCAGGGCTGCACCTTGCACCCAGCCCCCGGGGTCGCACGAGGGCTGCGCCCTGCCCCGAGCCCCCCTGCCCCGCACCGGGGCTGCACCCGGCCCAGCCCAGGGCACCAGGTGCAGGGCTCTGCCCGGGCGCCCCTTCGCCGCCGCCTAGCCCTGCCGGGGTGCCTGGCACCCCAAGGAGAGCGGGCAGGCCCCGGCGGCTCTGGTGCACGCACGGAGCTGCCACACACCCGCCGCTCGCCCCCAGCTCCCCGGGGGTCAGCGCCCAGCGCGGGATGGGTCCCCGGAGCAGCCCGGGGGGCGGTGGGGCAGGATGCTGGGGATGCCGCCGGGGCCCGGCGCCGCTGGGGCGCTCGGCGCTCGCTGGGGTGTGGCTGGGCCTGCTGCGCAGCCGCCGCCGGCCAAGGTGCCCGCGCGGGCCGCCGCCTCCTGCGGGGCATCCTTGCTCCTTTGGCCGTGCAGCCCGGTCCCCCCCCCACCCACCCGCCGCTGCACAGCAAGCCGGGTGTCCCCCTTGGGCGGTGGCCAGCCCGCCGCGCCTTCCTCCGAAATCCTGGTGCCGGGAGCCCATCTGTGCCCCGGGCGCAGGCCTGGGGGGTGCAGCCCCCCCCCCCCAGCGGGCGTGGGAGAGGTGCACGGCCGGGGTGCTGCTCCGAGGCCAAACCGCGCCGCGGTGGCCGCGGCCTCGCCGGGCGCTGCCGGCCGGGGCTCGGTAGCGGGAACAAAAGCGGGGCCGGCGGAGGGGGCTGCCTGCAGCCGGGTGACCGCCGCAGCCCCTCCGAGGGCGCTGCGGGGCCGGGGGCCGAGCGGGGCTGGCTCCACGGCAGCGGGGGGGGGGGTCCCTCTCCCCGGAGGCTGGCGCCTGGGAGGGGGGGACTTCTCCGCGGAGGCGTCACCGCGCGGAGCCGGCGCAGGCTCCGTCTCCTCGCTCGGCTCCCGTGATCTGCTTCCGTCCGTCACCGTAACCCTCTTTCATCTCAGGGCGCGATGCCCCGGCTCCCGTCCCGCGCCGCCGCTCGGGACCCGCACCCCGTGCCTGTCCCCGCGCCCCCCTGCCCGCCCCCAAGCCGTCCACCCGTGCCACCCCTGCGCGGGTGCAGCAGCCGGCGGGGTCCCGCACGGGCCAGCGGGTCCCCCCGAGCCGGCTGCTGCAGCCCCCGCGCAGCCCTGTGCCTCCGCCTTGGTCCCTTTGGGCCGGCCGCTTGCAGCTGCCGCCCTGGCTCGGCGCGAGCCGAGCGTTCCTGCCGCGCGGGCCGGGCCGGGGGGGGGGGGCCGCCTTTCCAAGCCCCCCTCCCCGCGTCGGGCCGGGGGAATTCGCCCTGCGGCGCTGGCCGCGAGCGATCCCGCCGGCGGAGCGGAGCGGCGCGGCGGGGGCAGCTGCTCTGCCCTGGCGTCCCCGAGCCGCAGGAGCCATTTGCTGCAGAGCCGACGTTTCGCCGGGCGGCTGGGAATCGCTGGCACGTGCTCCCAGCTCTCTCTTTTTTATTTTTTTCCCGGAGCGCTTCCCGCTGCCCTGCGCGGGGGAACGCGCCCTCGGCGGCAGCAGCAGCAGCAGCCTCTGCCCCGGGGCCGCGAGGGGCCGTGCTCGCCCCCCCCCCCACCGGCGGCGCCCGCCAGCTGCTCGCCGAGCCGGTCCGGGGACGCCCCGCTGCAGGCCGGCCTTGGCGCGGAGCCCCCTCGGCGAAACGAGGAAAAGCTAAATAACGCGTGGCAGGACTAACGCATGAGCCAGGGGCATAGCAATAATTCACAGGCGCGGGGCAGAGCCCCCTGCCGCGGCCCCTCGCCTGCCCCAGCGCCGCCGGGGATGGGCTCGGGGTCCGGGTGCAGCCTGCTCCTTCGGCTGCCTCCTGCTGCCCGCGGGAGCCCGTGCGCGGCGGGGCGGGTGCTGGGGCCCCGCTCGCCCCGCGCAGCCCCCAAGGCGTCGTCGTGCGGGCGATGCCGGGCAGCCGCGCGCCCGCTGCTGCCTTTGGCTGAAGGCAGGAGGCAGCGCTGCCTGGCTGCGCCGAGCGCAGCCCCGGCCGGTGCCGCGGGCGGGTGGGTGGCCCTTTGTGGCGGGGTCGTCGCAATCGGGTCCCTGCGGCAGGGCTCTGCGCAGCGGGCTCTCTGCGGCATGAGTCTGTGCAGTGGGCTCCGCGCAGTGGGGTTTCGTGCAGCTGGCTCCCTGCAGCGGGTCCCTGCAGCAGGCTCTCGGTGGCAGAGGTCCGTGCAGTGGGCGCCTGTGCAGCAGGGGTCCGTGCAGCGGGCGCCTGTGCAGCAGGTGTCCGTGCAGCGGGTCCCTGCAGCAGGCTCTCGGTGGCAGAGGTCCGTGCAGCAGGCGCCCATGCAGCAGGGGTCCGTGCAGTGGGCGCCCGTGCAGCAGGGGTCCGTGCAGCGGGTGCCCGTGCAGCAGGGATCCATGCGGCGGGATCTCTGCAGCAGGGTCCGTGCAATGGGGTCCGTACAGCAGAGGTCCAGGCAGTGGGGTCTATGCAGCAGGGTCCCTCCATCAAGCTCTCTGTGGCAGGAGTCCATGCGGAGGGGTCCCTGCAAGGGACTCCCTGCAGCAGAGTCCGTGCAGTCGGGTCTGTGCAGTGGGATCTCTGCAGCAGGGTCCATGCAATGGGGTCCATGCAGCAGGGGTCCGTGCAATGGGGTCCGTGCAGCAGGGTCCATGCAATGGGGTCCATGCAGCAGGGGTCTGTGCTGCAGGATCCATGCAATGGGGTCTGTGCAGCAGGGATCCGTGCAATGGGGTCCATGCAGCAGGGTCCATGCAATGGGGTCCATGCAGCAGGGGTCTGTGCTGCAGGGTCCATGCAATGGGGTCTGTGCAGCAGGGGTCCGTGCAATGGGGTCAGTGCAGCAGGGGTCCATGCAGCAGGGGTCTGTGCTGCAGGGTCCATGCAATGGGGTCAGTGCAGCAGGGGTCAGTGCAGCAGGGTCCATGCAATGGGGTCCATGCAGCAGGGGTCTGTGCTGCAGGGTCCATGCAATGGGGTCTGTGCTGCAGGGTCCATGCAATGGGGTCCATGCAGCAGGGTCCATGCAATGGGGTCCATGCAGCAGGGGTCTGTGCTGCAGGGTCCATGCAATGGGGTCCATGCAGCAGGGGTCCGTGCAATGGGGTCAGTGCAGCAGGGTCCATGCAATGGGGTCCATGCAGCAGGGGTCTGTGCAGCAGGGGTCCATGCAGCAGGGGTCAGTGCAGCAGGGTCCATGCAATGGGGTCTGTGCAGCAGGGGTCCATGCAATGGGGTCTGTGCAGCAGGGTCCATGCAATGGGGCCCATGCAGTGAGCTCTCTGCAGCAGGGAGCCTTCAAAGCCTCTGCTCCCAAATGTTTCTGGGGCTGCTGGGTGCCAGGGTGGGCGCAGGCCAGGGGCTGGCATGGGACCGCCCCAGCCGCTCCGCATGGGTGAGGGTGCCTTGCCGAGCGCCTGTGGGGTGTGAGCAGGGCCCTGGCCCGCCTCGTGTAGCAGCCTCGGCGGGACACGCTCCCCGAGGCGCCCGTGCAGCTCGCGTGTGCCGGTGCCACGCTCAGACGGGTCGATTGTGTTTGACCTTCATCTGCCGAATGAATTATAGATCTTGTCTGGGGAAGCTCCTCGCCGGCCGGAGCGGGGGCGGAGGACGCACGGGCGCCCGGGTGCTGGTGGCCGGCGGTGGCACGCGAGCTCGCGCGTCCTCTCCCAGCCCCTCGCGCGCTCCCGACGGGCGTGCAGCCGGTGTGCAGTGAGTGACCCCCCCCCCAATGGGTGCGGGGAGCAGGATGCACGGCGGCACCCGTCCCACGGCAGGCTCTCGGCGTTAGACCCCGGCTCGGGTGCCGAGCGCTGCGGCCTCGTGTGCTGCGTCCAGGCTCCGCTTGTCCCGCGGCACGCGGGGGCAGCACCCGAGGGCGCGTGGGGCTGGCTAAGGGGCCAAGGGGGTCCCGCAGCCCCGCTCCGTGGCTGGCCCCGGGCTCCGGGCCGCTGGGACGTAGTGCCGGCGTGGGCACGGAGCGCACGTCTCCGGAGCCGGCAGGGCTCTGACTCGGCGGCCTCCCCCCCTCTCCCAGGATTTCCTGGGGATAATCCGGCGTTTCCGCGGCCCGGCGGGCTGCGCAGCCGCGCGGGGCTGTGCGGATGGGGGGTGGGCGCCCGCCGGCCCTGGGGGGGTCCCGGGACGGGGGGGCGCCCCGCGGCCGGCCCGGGGTGACCCGTTGCCCTTGCAGAACCATGCTCGCCAACGCGGCCACCATGCGGATCCTCATCAAGGGGGGGAAGGTGGTGAACGACGACTGCACGCTGGAGGCGGACGTCTACATCGAGAACGGCATCATCCAGCAAGTGGGCCGCGAGCTCATGATCCCCGGCGGGGCCAAGGTCATCGACGCCACCGGCAAGCTCGTCATCCCCGGCGGCATCGACACCAGCACCCACTTCCACCAGACCTTCATGAACGCCACCTGCGTGGACGACTTCTACCACGGCACCAAGGTACCGCCGGGCTCCAGCGCGGGGGGGGTCCTGCCTCGCTGCCGGAGGGCCACGGGGGTTGACGAGCCGTTTCCCGGGCCGGCACGGGCAGGACCGGCTGCGCCGCGGGGCTGCAAGCGCGGGAGCTGCTCCGCCGGCCCCGGCTGCTCCCTCGAGGGCTGGACGTGCCGGCTCGGTGGCCAGGCTGCCGGGGGGAGAGGTGCACTCGGGGTCTGCACCCGAGCTCTCCGGCAGGCTCCCCTTGCACAGCCCGGACCGGCTGCCGCCAGCCCCGGCTCCCCTGCTGCCGGGATGCTGGAGGCTCTCGGCTCCCCGGCCCAAAGCTGGCGTGGAGCATCCGCAGCCGAGGAGGGATGCACAGCACCAGCACCGGCACCGGCCAGCGTGCGAGCGTTTGGCGGACGGGGGCCGCTGCCGGGAGCCGTGGCAGGCGGCGCGGGGGTCTCTGCCGCCGCCCGGGCCGTGCGCACCCTAAACCGAAGCGCTCCGAGTGAGGATATCCGCTGAGACGGGGCAGCTATTTAAAGATGCCCTTTTTTCCGGCAGATGAGTCTCTCGTCTCAGGGGCTGTGAAATCCGGCCTCCCTCGCCCGGCCGTGCTCGCTGCCGGCCCCGGGTGCTGCCGGGAGGGCGAGCGGCGGGCTCTGCGCCGGGCAGGGACGGGTTGCTGCGGGTGCGGACCAAGCGCCTGCAGCAGAAGCGCTTTCTGCCTGCCAGGGACCTCGTGCCCCCGCCGGGCTGGGGATGCGCTTGCGCGGAGAGCCCGGACCTCTGTAGCAGGGTGCACCTGGGAGCTCGCTCCCGCGCCCGGTACCGTGCGTGCCGGCCCAGCTCCTCCTGCCCTCCGGCAGGGGGGAAGGATGGGGAAGGAAACGCGCCGCTGGTTTCGTGCATCCAAGACAACGCGCTCCCGGGCCGCGCTGGCGACGAGCTGCCTGCGGCAGCAGCACCCGGCCCTTGCCCTAAGGCAGAGCTTGTGCATGAGGCGCGGGGCAGGACGGCGGAGCGCGGGGCAGTGCATGGCCAGCCAGGCGCTGGGCCAGCGGGGCCGTGCACCGCCGAGGGGGCTGGTGCAGCCTCGTCCCCCCCGGGGCCGCCTGGCTCCGGCAGCCCGGCACAGAGCAGCCTTTGTGCAGCGCCGGCGCCGGCCGTGCCGGGCTCCGGGGCGCCGAGCATCCCCGGGCCGGTGCTGCAGCAAGGGGGCTGGGCTGCCCGGCTGCCGCGGGGGCGGCAGGGCCGCGGCGACGTCCCCGTGCCCACGCTGCCGTGCCGAGGAGGGGCTGGGGCTGCGCCTGCCAGCCCGCGGCAGCCAACGGGGGCCGAGGGGTAAAGGAGCTTTGGGGATTAGGCGGGCTGGGTGAGCCGGGGACGCCGCCGGGGGGGCCTGGCCGCCGGGGGTGGCGGGCTCTGGGCAGCCCCATCCCGGCGGGTCTCATCCTGCTCCACGGTGGGGATGCAGCACCAGGGGGTGGGGGGAGCATTTTGCAGGGACTTTGTGGCCGGGCCCGTAAATGGCCCGCGCAGGGCAAACCGCCTGTCACCCCCGGGTGCTGGGGAAGGAGCAGAAGGTGCCTGGGGTGGCCGCTGTCCTGCCTCGTGGGACAGGGCTCCCCGGGTGCGGGGTGCGCCCGGATGTGCTCCAGCAACGGGCGCTGCGCGGGGCGGTCTGCACCCACGGGGCTGAGGCGGGGGTCCCTGCATGCGCACGGAGCCCAGATGCCCGCCTGGCCCCCGGGCGCCTTGGGGTGCAGGACCCTGGGAGGTCCCGCAGCACCGAGAGCCTCGGGCCTTAGCGATGCTCGAGCGCTGCCCCACGGCGCGGGGGCGCAGCCGGCCCCGGGGGTTGTTCCCCCAGGGACAAGCCCGGCGGGGCGAATCCCGCCGCCGCTGACGCCCGCCGCCCGCAGGCAGCCCTGGTGGGAGGGACGACGATGATCATCGGCCACGTCCTGCCCGACAAGGAGACCTCCCTGCTGGACGCCTACGAGAAGTGCCGCAGCCTGGCCGACCCCAAGGTGTGCTGCGACTACGCCCTGCACATGGGCATCACTTGGTGGGCGCCCAAGGTGAGTCTGGTGCTGGCATCCCCGGGCAGTGCAGCATTCGTGCCCAGTGCAGCATCCCCAGCACTGCAGCATGCCCAGGTAGTGCAACATCCCCGGGCAGTGCAGCATCCCCAGCACTGCGGCATCCCTGGCCACTGCAGCATTTGTGTGCAGTGCAACATCCCCAGGCAGTGCAACATCCCCGGGGACTGCGGCATCCCAGGGCAGTGCAGCATTTGTGTGCAGTGCAACATCCCCAGGCAGTGCAACATCCCCGGGGACTGCGGCATCCCAGGGCAGTGCAGCATTTGTGTGCAGTGCAACATCCCCAGGCAGTGCAACATCCCCGGGGACTGCGGCATCCCAGGGCCGTGCAGCATTTGTGTGCAGTGCAACATCCCCAGGCAGTGCAACATCCCCGGGGACTGCGGCATCCCAGGGCAGTGCAGCATTTGTGTGCAGTGCAACATCCCCAGGCAGTGCAACATCCCCGGGGACTGCGGCATCCCAGGGCAGTGCAGCATCCCTGGGCAGTGCAGCACCCCCAGCACTGCGGCACCCCCAGCACTGCGGCATCCCTGGCCACTGCAGCATTAATGCGCAGTGCAACATCCCCAGGTAGTGCAGCATCCCTGGGCAGTGCAACATCCCTGGGCAGTGCAGCATCCCCAGCACTGCAGCATGCCCAGGTAGTGCAACATCCCCGGGCACTGCGGCATCCCCAGCACTGCAGCATCCCTGGCCACTGCAGCATTCATGTGCAGTGCAACATCCCCAGGCAATGCAACATCCCCAGGGACTGCGGCATCCCCAGCACTGCGGCATCCCTGGGCACTGCAGCATTCATGCGCAGTGCAACATCCCCAGGCACTGCGGCATCCCCAGGCACTGCGGCATCCCTGGGCACTGCGGCATCCCTGGGCACTGTGGCATCCCTGGGCACTGTAGCATCCCTGGGCACTGTAGCATCCCTGGGCACTGCGGCATCCCCAGCACTGCAGCATCCCAGGGCAGTGCAGCATCCCTGGGCACTGCAGCATCCCTAGGGACTGCAGCATCCCTGGGCAGTGCAGCATCTCCAGCACTGCGGCATCCCTGGGCACTGCAGCATTCATGTGCAGTGCAACATCCCCAGGCAGTGCAACATCCCCAGGGACTGCAGCATCCCCAGCACTGCGGCATCCCCAGGTAGTGCAGCACCCCAGGTAGTGCAGCACCCCTGGCGCTGCAGCATTGCCAGGCACTGCAGCACCCCAGGAGCGCAGCACCCCTGGCACTGCAGTGTGCTGGGAGCGCAGCATCCCTGCGGCAAGGAGGGAGCCGGGGCCGCGGGCGGCCGGGGAACAGCTGCTGGGTCCAGGGCTAATTCCTGCCCGGGCCCCGCCGCCGCCTGGCTGGGCCCGCTGATCCCATTAGCTGCTTGTTTGGGTTGTTTCGCGCTAGCCCCCGGCTCCCTTTTGAGCTGTCTTTATCCGGGATCACCCTGCAGGGCTGAGCGGCTGGCTGGGGCAGGGAAGGCTCCGCCGCGGCGGCGCCGGGGCACAGGGGCTGCTCCACAGCCAAACCCTCCGCCCTGGGCAGAGCGGGGATGGAGATGGCAAACCGGGCACCCGCGACTCGCCGCCTCGTCCGTCCTCGCCTGGGACGGCAGAGCCGGGCTGCTCCGGCGGCGCCTGCGGCGCTGGCAGCGTTTGCACCCGGCGTGCACCCGGCCAGTGCCCGTGCAGCACCCGGCACTGTGGGCACCCGGCCGGGACCGGTCCCGGGCCAGAGCGCGGCAGACGAGCGCCAAAATCCCCCCGTCCCCGCTGCATCGGTGGCGCCCCAAGTCACCCCAGGGTTGTGCCCAGCTGCCACGTGTGCCCTTCCCGCGGGGACCTGTCGATCCCTGTGGGCGCCTGCCCCATGGAGGGGGAGCATGTCACCCTGTGGGGGCAGCTCCTCGCCCCAGCCCTGCCCCACGGTGGCGGCGGCGGGGGGGGGGGATCCCCGAGGCCCCCGCGGCCGCCCTGACCTGGCCCCCGCCCCGCGCCCAGGTGAAGGCGGAGATGGAGACGCTGGTGCGGGAGAAGGGGGTGAACTCCTTCCAGATGTTCATGACCTACAAGGACCTGTACATGCTGCGGGACAGCGAGCTCTACCAGGTCTTCCGCGCCTGCCGCGACTTCGGCGCCATCGCCCGGGTGCACGCCGAGAACGGCGAGCTGGTGGCCGAGGTGAGCGCCGCGGCGGCGACGGGCCGGCCAGCTGCGCCGCTGCTGGGGGTCCGCGGGGGACCCGGCCGCGTCGCTCCCGCCTAACCCCCCGTTCCCGCAGGGAGCGAAGGAGGCGCTGGATCTGGGCATCACGGGGCCCGAGGGCATCGAGATCAGCCGGCCTGAAGAGGTAGGTGGCGGCCGCCGCGGCACGGACGGGACCTTGCGGGGCGTCCCCGTAGCCTACGCGCGGCCACGCAGCGCTGCGCACGCGGCCGGGCACCGGGCTGCAGCCAACCGACCCCCCCCCGCCCCGAGTTGTGCAGCCGTCTGCATGCCCAGTTGTGCACCCATCCATGCACCCTTCCCCACACCCATTTGTGCACCCATCCACACACCCAATTGTGCACCCATCCACGCACCCTTCTGCACACCCAGTTGTGCACCCATCCACACACCCAGTTGTGCACCCCTCTGCACACCCATTTGTGCACCCATCTGCATACTTGCCTGTGCACGAGTCTGCAGCCATTCACACACCCATTTGTGCACCCATCCACACAACTGCCCATGCACCGATCTGCACCTGTCCGCGCACCCATTTGTGCACCTGTCCACATGCCCATTGGTGCACCCATCTGCACACCCTTCCCCACACCCAATTGTGCACCTGTCTGCGCACCCACTTGTGCATCCATCCACACACCCTTCCCCACACCCATTTGTGCACCCATCCACACACCCAGTTGTGCATCCATCCACACACCCATTCGCATACCGAATTGTGCACCTGTCTGCACACCCGATTGTGCACCCATCCACACAACTGCCTATACAGTCTGCACCTATCTGCGCTCCCATTTGTGCACCCGTCTGCACACCCATTTGCGCACCTGTCTGCATACCTGCCCGTGCACAAGTCTGCACCCATCCACACACCCGATTGTGCACCCATCCACACAACTGCCCATGCGCCAGTCTGCACCTATCCGTGCACCCGTTTGTGCACCCATCTGCACACCCATTTGTGCACCCATCTGCATACCCTTCCCCACACCCAATTGTGCATCCATCTGCACACCCATTTGTGCACCCATCCACACAACTGCCTATGTGGTCTGCACCTATCCGCGCTCCCATTTGTGCACCCGTCCGCACACCCATTTGTGCACCTGTCTGCACATCCATCCACACACCCAATTGTGCACCCATCCACACGCCCAAATGTGCACCCATCCACACACCCATTTGTGACCCGTCTGCATACCTGCCTGTGCACAAGTCTGCAGCCATCCACGCACCCGATTGTGCACCCATCCACACAACTGCCTGTGCACCGGTCTGCACCTATCCGCACACCCAATTGTGCACCCATCCACACACCCGATTGTGCACCCATCCACACAACTGCCTGTGCACCGGTCTGCACCTATCCGCACACCCAATTGTGCACCCATCCACACACCCGATTGTGCACCCATCCACACAACTGCCTGTGCACTGGTCTGCACCTATCCGCACACCCAATTGTGCACCCATCTGCACACCCATTTGTGCACCCGTCTGCACATCCATGCACACACCCATTCGCATACCAAATTGTGCACCTATCCGCGCACCCATTTGTGCACCTGTCTGCGCACCCATTTGTGCACCCATCTGCATACCTGCCTGTGCACGAGTCTGCAGCCATCTGCATACCCAGTTGTGCACCCATCCACATAACTGCCTGTGCACCGGTCTGCACCTAACCGCGCACCCATTTGTGCACCCGTCTGCACACCCTTCCCCACACCCAATTGTGCATCCATCCACACACCCATTCGCATACCAAATTGTGCACCCGTCTGCACACCTGATTGTGCACCCATCCACACAACTGCCCATGCGCCAGTCTGCGCCTATCCGCGCACCCATTTGTGCACCCGTCTGCACACCCATTTGCGCACCCGTCTGCACACCCGTTTGCACACCCGTCCGCCGAGCTCACAGCCCGCTCTCTCCGCAGCTGGAAGCCGAGGCCACGCACCGCGTCATCACCATCGCCAACCGGGTGAGTTGCCCCGCGCCGCACAGCGCCGAGCGCCCCGGGGCCCTGCTGCGCTCCGGGGGGGGGGGAGAGGGGGGGGCTCGGCTGCGGGGACCGGAGCGTCGGGGCGGGGGGGGGGGCTGCACTGACCCCCAGCCCCCCCCGCAGACCCACTGCCCCGTCTACCTGGTGAACGTCTCCAGCATGTCGGCGGGGGACGTCGTCGCGGCCGCCAAGATGCAAGGTAGCGGGGGCCGCGCGGCCGGGGACCCCCCCCCCGGGGCCGGGGGGGGGGTCGGCACCCCCCTTCCCCACGGCCGGGCGCCTAGCCCCGCCCCTGCTCTGTAGCCACGCCCCTCCGATCAGCCCTGGCCCCGCCCCTGCCCCATAGCCCCGCCCCTCCGATGAGCCCTAGCTCTGCCCCTGCTCGCGGCCCGGCCCCTGAACTGTGATTCCTGCTAGCTCCGCCCCTTTCCTTTGGTCACACCCCCCTCTGCCACGCCCCCTGCCCTTTGGGCCGCTCCGATGAGCCACTCCAACCCCGCCCCCTTCCTACGGCCCCGCCCCTTTCCGTGCCCCCGCCCCCTGCAGCGTGAGACCTGGCTCCACCCCCCCCTCGGTGGTCCCGCCCTTCCCACGTGACCACCCCTAGCTCCGCCCTGCCCATGTAGCCCCGCCCCACGGGGAAAGGCGGGGACGCGGGAGCGGGCGCGGGGCAGGCGCGAGGTGCGTGCGCGCACGGGCGGGGACACGCGGGGGCGCGGACGGGGACACGGGGGCACCGGCGCGGGCACACGCGTGGGCGCGCTCACCTGGGGGCCCGGGCAGGGAGGGGGGGGGCACGTGGTGGCCCACGTGGGGAGAGGGGCACGCGCGAAGGCGAGCGCGCGGGTGGCTCTGGGGACGCGTGTCTGGGGAGACGCCCGTGGGCGCCCGTGGGCCCCGCGCCCGGCCCACGCGCCCGCCTCCGCCCCGGCAGGGAAGGTGGTGTACGCGGAGACGACCACGGCGCACGCCACGCTCACCGGGCTCCACTACTACCACCAGGACTGGTTCCACGCCGCAGCCTACGTCACCGTGCCGCCCCTCCGCCTGGACACCAACACCTCCGCCTACCTCATGAGCCTGCTGGCCAAGTGAGGGGCCCGCAGAGCCCGGCCCCTGGCACCCTGCTGCCTGGCACTCGGCACCCTGCTGCCCCTGCACCCCGGCAGCCTGCTGCCCCTGCACCCCGGCAGCCTGCTGCCCCTGCACCCCAGCACCCTGCTCCCCTTGCACCCCAGCACCCTGCTCCCCTTGCACCCCAGCACCCCGCTGCCCGGCACCCTGCTCCCCCTGCACCCCAGCACCCTGCTCCCCCTGCACCCCAGCACCCTGCTGCCCGGCACCCTGCTCCCCCTGCACCCCAGCACCCTGCTCCCCCTGCACCCCAGCAGCCTGCTGCCTGGCACCCTGCTCCCCCTGCACCCCAGCACCCTGCTCCCCCTGCACCCCAGCAGCCTGCTGCCTGGCACCCTGCTCCCCCTGCACCCCAGCAGCCTGCTGCCCGGCACTGTGCTCCCCCTGCACCCCGGCACCCTGCTCCCCCTGCACCCCGGCACCCCGCTGCCCTGCACTCTGCTCCCCCTGCACCCCGGCACTGTGCTCCCCCTGCACCCCGGCACCCCGCTGCCCAGTACCGTGCTCCCCCTGCACCCCAGCACCCCGCTGCCCGGCACTGTGCTCCCCCTGCACCCCGGCACCCTGCTCCCCCTGTACCCCAACACCCCTCTACCTGGCACCCCACTGCCCCTGCACCTCACTGCCCAGCACCCTGCACCCCGGCACCCCATTGCCCAGCACTCTGCTCCCCTGCTCCCCAGCACCCTGCTCCCTCTGCACCCCACTGCCCAGCACCCTGCTCCTCTTGCACCTCAGCACCCCACTGCCCTGCACCCTGCACCCCAGCACCCTGCTGCCCGGTGCTCTGCTCCCCCTTGCACCCTGCTGCCTGGCACCCTGCTCCCCTTGCACCCCAACACCTCACTGCCTGGCACCCTGCTCCCCCTGCAACCCAGCACCCTACTGCCCAGCACCCTGCTCCCCCTACACCTCAGCGCCCCACTGCCCGGCACCCTATTCCCCTTGCACCCCAGCACCCCACTGTCCAGAACCGTGCTCCCCCTTGCACCACAGCACCCCACTGCCCAGCACGCTGCTCCCCCTGCACCCCGGCACCCCATTGCCCAGCACCCTGCTCCCCCTGCACCCCAGCACCCTGCTGCCCGGTGCTCTGTTCCCCTTGCACCCCACTACCCTGCACTGTGCTCCCCTTGCACCCCAGCACCCCACTGCCTGGTGCTCTGCTGCCCTTGCACCCTGGCACCATGCTGTCCGGGGCTCAGCTCCCCTTGTACCCCACTGCCCAGCACCCTACTCCCCTTGCACCCCACTGCCCAGTGCTCTGCTCCCCTTGCACCCCAGCACCCCACTGCCCGGTGCTCTGCTCCCCTTGCACCCCAGCACCCCACTGCCCGGTGCTCCCCTTGCACCCTGGCACCTCGTTGCCCAGCACCGTGCTCCCCTTGCACCCCAGCACCCCGTTGCCCAGCACCGTGCTCCCCCTGCACCCCGGCGCCCCGCTGCCCAGCACCGTGCTCCCCCTGCACCCCGGCGCCCCGCTGCCCAGCACCGTGCTCCCCCTGCACCCCGACGCCCCGCTGCCCAGCACCGTGCTCCCCCTGCACCCCGGCGCCCCGCTGCCCAGCACCGTGCTCCCCTTGCACCCCGGCACCCCAGTGCCCAGCACCGTGCTCCCCTTGCACCCCAGCACCCCACTGCCTGGTGCTCTGCTGCCCTTGCACTCCGACACCCCACTGCCCAGCACCGTGCTCCCCTTGCACTCCGACACCCCGCTGCCCAGCACCGTGCTCCCCCTGCACCCCGGCGCTCCACTGCCCTGCACCGTGCTCCCCCTGCACCCCGACGCCCCGCTGCCCAGCACCGTGCTCCCCTTGCACCCCACCACCCCGTTGCCCAGCACCCTGCTCCTCTTGCACCCCAGCACCCCGCTGCCCAGCACCCTGCTCCTCTTGCACCCCAGCACCCCGCTGCCCAGCACCCTGCTCCCCTTGTACCCCGGCACCCCGTTGCCCAGCACCGTGCTCCCCTTGCACCCCAGCACCCCGTTGCCCAGCACCGTGCTCCCCTTGCACCCCAGCACCCCAGTGCCCAGCACCGTGCTCCCCCTGCACCCCGGCACCCCACTGCTTGGTGCTCTGCTGCCCTTGCACCCCGGCACCCCACTGCCCAGCACCGTGCTCCCCTTGCACCCCGGCACCCCGCTGCCCTGCACCGTGCTCCCCTTGCACCCTGGCACCCCACTGCCCAGCACCCTGCTCCCCTTGCATCCCGGCACCCCGCTGCCCAGCGCCGTGCTCCCCTTGCATCCCGGCACCCCACTGCCCTGCACCGTGCTCCCCTTGCATCCTGGCACCCCGCTGCCCTGCACCGTGCTCCCCTTGCACCCCGCTGCCTAGTGCTCTGCTCTCCTTGCACCCCGGCACTCTGCTCCGTGGGTGCTGTGCTTCCTGGTGCAACGCACCCAGGGCCTCCCGCTGCCCGGCGCCTGCCCCCGCTGCTGGCCGCCCCCGCCGGCGGTAACGCTGCTGCCGTCTCTGCCCGCAGCGACACGCTGAACGTCGTCGCCTCCGACCACCGGCCTTTCAGCACCAAGCAGAAAGCCATGGGCAAGGAGGACTTCACCAAGATCCCGCACGGCGTCAGCGGGGTGCAGGACCGCATGAACATCATCTGGGAGCGCGGCGTGGTACGTGCACCGCCGCCACCGAGCCCCCCCCGGGGCGGCGCTGCTCTGCGAGGGGCTCCCAAAGGGGGTCCCGCTCGGGCCGGGGCAGGCAGGCCCTGTGCCCGCGTCCCGTAGGGGCGTCCTGTGGGCTGTTTGCCCTGCGGTGCGGGGCAGGACAGGGGGCTCCCCCGGCGGCTCTGCGGGGTGGGAGCAAGGGGCACGCTCCCTGCAGCGCCTCCCAGCGCGGCGGCCGGGGAGGGGGACAGAGAGCGCCGGGAGCCCCTCACCCCGTCGTCCCGCCTGGCAGGTGGGGGGCAAGATGGACGAGAACCGCTTCGTGGCCGTGACCAGCTCCAACGCCGCCAAGCTCCACAACCTCTACCCCCGCAAGGGCCGCATCATCCCCGGGGCCGACGCCGACGTCGTGGTGTGGGACCCTGAGGCCACCAAGTACGTGCTGTGCCGTGCCGTGCTGTGCTGTGCTGCACTGCACCGTGCTGCGCCATGCCGTGCCGTGCTGTGCCATGCCGTGCCATGCTGTGCTGCACTGCACCGTGCTGTGCCATGCCATGCCGTGCCGTGCTGCACTGCACCGTGCTGTGCCATGCCGTGCCGTGCTGCGCCATGCCGTGCCGTGCTGTGCTGCACTGCACCGTGCTGTACCATGCCATGCCGTGCTGCGCCATGCCGTGCCATGCTGTGCTGCACTGCACCGTGCTGTGCCATGCCGTGCCGTGCTGCGCCATGCCGTGCCGTGCTGTGCTGCACTGCACCGTGCTGTGCCATGCCGTGCCGTGCTGTGCCATGCCGTGCCATGCTGTGCTGCACTGCACCGTGCTGTACCATGCCATGCCGTGCTGCGCCATGCCGTGCCATGCTGTGCTGCACTGCACCGTGCTGTGCCATGCCGTGCCGTGCTGCGCCATGCCGTGCCGTGCTGTGCTGCACTGCACCGTGCTGCGCCATGCCGTGCCGTGCTGCGCCATGCCATGCTGTGCTGTGCTGCACTGCACCGTGCTGTGCCATGCCGTGCCGTGCTGCGCCATGCCGTGCCATGCTGTGCTGCACTGCACCGTGCTGCGCCATGCCGTGCCGTGCTGCGCCATGCCGTGCCATGCTGTGCTGCACTGCACCGTGCTGCGCCATGCCGTGCCGTGCTGCGCCATGCCGTGCCATGCTGTGCTGCACTGCACCGTGCTGTGCCATGCCGTGCCATGCCGTGCTGCACTGCACCGTGCTGCGCCATGCCGTGCCATGCTGTGCTGCACTGCACCGTGCTGTGCCATGCCGTGCCGTGCTGCGCCATGCCACACCATGCTGTGCTGCACTGCACCGTGCTGTGCCATGCCGTGCCGTGCTGCGCCATGCCGTGCCATGCTGTGCTGCACTGCACCGTGCTGTGCCATGCCGTGCCGTGCTGCGCCATGCCACACCATGCTGTGCTGCACTGCACCATGCCATGCCGTGCCGTGCTGCGCCATGCCGTACCATGCTGTGCTGCACTGCACCGTGCTGTGCCATGCCGTGCCGTGCTGCGCCATGCCACACCATGCTGTGCTGCACTGCACCGTGCTGTGCCATGCCATGCCATGCCATGCTGTGCCATGCTGTGCTGCACTGCACCGTGCTGTGCCATGCCGTGCCGTGCTGCGCCATGCCGTGCCATGCTGTGCTGCACTGCACCGTGCTGTGCCATGCCGTGCCATGCCGTGCTGCACTGCACCGTGCTGCGCCATGCCGTGCCATGCTGTGCTGCACTGCACCGTGCTGTGCCATGCCGTGCCGTGCTGCGCCATGCCGTGCCATGCTGTGCTGCACTGCACCGTGCTGTGCCATGCCGTGCCATGCCGTGCTGCACTGCACCGTGCTGCGCCATGCCGTGCCATGCTGTGCTGCACTGCACCGTGCTGTGCCATGCCGTGCCGTGCTGCGCCATGCCACACCATGCTGTGCTGCACTGCACCATGCCATGCCGTGCCGTGCTGCGCCATGCCGTGCCATGCTGTGCTGCACTGCACCGTGCTGTGCCATGCCGTGCCGTGCTGCGCCATGCCACACCATGCTGTGCTGCACTGCACCATGCCATGTCGTGCCGTGCTGCGCCATGCCGTGCCATGCTGTGCTGCACTGCACCGTGCTGTGCCATGCCGTGCCGTGCCGCGCCATGCCGTGCCATGCTGTGCTGCACTGTACTGTGCTGTGCCATGCTGTGCCGTGCTGCACTGCACTGCACCGTGCTGTGCCATGCCGTGCCGTGCTGCGCCATGCCGTGCCATGCTGTGCTGCACTGCACCGTGCTGTGCCATGCCGTGCCGTGCTGCGCCATGCCGTGCCATGCTGTGCTGCACTGCACCGTGCTGTGCCATGCCGTGCCGTGCCGCGCCATGCCGTGCCATGCTGTGCTGCACTGCACCGTGCTGTGCCATGCCGTGCCGTGCTGCGCCATGCCATGCCATGCTGTGCTGCACTGTACTGTGCTGTGCCATGCTGTGTCGTGCTGCACTGCACTGCACTGTGCTGTGCCATGCCGTGCTGTGCTGTGCTGCACTGCACCGTGCTGTGCTGCACTGCACCGTGCTGCGCCATGCTGTACCGTGCTGTGCTGCACTGCACTGTGCTGTGCCATGCCGTGCCATGCCGCGCCATGCCGTGCCATGCTGTGCTGCACTGCACCGTGCTGTGCCATGCCGTGCCATGCTGTGCTGCACTGCACCGTGCTGTGCCATGCCATGCCGTGCTGCGCCATGCCGTGCCGTGCTGTGCAGCACTGCACCGTGCTGTGCCATGCCATGCCCTGCTGTGCCATGCCGTGCCGTGCTGCACTGTACTGTGCTGTGCCATGCCGTGCCGTGCTGTGCTGCACTGTGCTGTGCCATGCTGTGCTGCACTGCACCGTGCTGCGCCATGCCGTGCCATGCTGCGCCATGCCGTGCCATGCTGTGCTGCACTGCACCGTGCTGTGCCATGCCGTGCCGTGCTGCGCCATGCCGTGCCATGCTGTGCTGCACCATGCTGTGCCATGCCATGCCATGCTGTGCTGCACTGCACCGTGCTGTGCCATGCCATGCCATGCTGTGCTGCACTGCACCGTGCTGTGCCATGCCGTACCATGCTGTGCTGCACTGCACCGTGCTGTGCCATGTCGTGCCGTGCTGCACCATGCTGTGCTGCACTGCACTGTGCTGTGCCGTGCCATGCTGTGTCATGCCATGCCATGCCATGCCATGTTGTGCTGCACTGCACTGTGCCGTGCCGTGCTGTGCTATGCCTATGCCATGCTGCACCATGCCGTGCTGCACTGCGCTGTGCCATGCCATGTCATGCCACACTGTGCCATGCCATGCTGTGCTGTGCCATGCTGTGCTGTGCTGTGCTGCACTGTGCCATGCCGCGCCGTGCTGTGCCGCGCCGTGCCGCGCCGAGCCCCGGGGCCGCGCCAGCGCTCCCGCCTCACCAGCCCCTCTGCCCTGCCAGGACCATCTCGGCCAGCACCCAGGTGCAAGGGGGAGACATCAACCTGTACGAGAACATGCGCTGCCACGGGGTGCCGCTGGTCACCATCAGCCGCGGGCGCGTGGTCTACGAGAACGGCGTCTTCATGTGCGCCGAGGGCACCGGCAAGTTCTGCCCCCTCCGCTCCTTCCCGGACTCCGTCTACAAGAAGCTGGTGCAGCGGGAGAAGGTAGGTGCTGGCGGCGGCGGCGCTGGGCACGGCCGGGGCTCGGGCGCTGGGGTCCGCGCTGCACCGGGTCTGCGCCGCGGCGGGCGCCGTGCCGGGGACGGAGCGGCGTCGGGCCGGGGCTCCGCGCCGGCCGGCATAGGGAGGAGGAGGAGGAGGAGGAGGATGGAGCCGCCCGGCTCCAGCTCCTGCCGCCGCTGGGGCTCGCGGCCGCGGGGCGCAGCTTTGGGGACGCGCCGCGGAGGACGCGGCCGGGGCTGCTCACGGCGCGCTCTGCTTTTGTCTCCCTTCCGGCAGAGTTTAAAGCTCAGGGGTGTGGATCGCACCCCGTACCTGGGGGACGTGGCCGTGGTTGTGCATGCTGGGAAAAAAGAGACGGGGACACCCCTGGCAGATACGCCCACCCGGCCGGCCACGCGACACGGGGGCATGAGGGACCTTCACGAGTCCAGCTTCAGCCTATCCGGTAAGAGCGGGGCGGCAGCGCGGGGCCCCGGCGTGCCCAGCCGGCGCACGGAGCCGTGCAGCCGGCGACGGGGCCCCGGCGTCCCCGCGGCCGCCGCCGGGGTGCAAAGCCACCCCGGCGGGGACGCCGCTGCAGGGCGCGCGGGGACGGGGCGCTGGCCGTGCCGCGCCGGGCGCTTCCCCGGGCAGAGTAGGGAGCCGTCCCCGTCCCCGTGCCCTGGCCAGCCCTCGCCCTCCCCCGGGGGTTTTTTTTTCCACCCCGGCGTGCGCCGCGGGCAGCAGTGAGTCGGCGCGCGCGTTGCGTTTGGGGTGCCGCGCACCCTCCCGCCGGCAGGCTCGGGATGCACGGGTGCCCTGCCGGCACCGGGGCCGGTGGGAGCCCGCTCCCTCGGCTGCGGCGCTCCGTGCCGCCCCGCGGCCCTTGCACGGCACGGCCGGCCGCCCCGTCGCCCGCTCACGGGGCGGGGAGAGGGGCTGCGCAGAGGGGCGGGCACCCCGTGGGGTGCACCCATGGGGCTGCTGGCCGTGCCCGGCGGGCCGGTGCGGCCAGGACGGCCGCCCACAGGGGGCCAGCGCAGCCGCGCACGGGGTGCAACGCGGCTGTGCGTGGGGCAGCAGCGTAGCTGTGCGTGGGGGGGGCACGGGGTCCGTGCAGCTGTGCGCGGGGGCCAAGACAGCCACGCACCGGCGTCAGCGCGGCTGTGCATGGGGGGGGCAGCACAGCCATGCAGGGGGTCCAGCATGAATGTGCAGGGGGGCTGGTGCAGCCATGCTCGGGGGGGGGCTGATGGAGCCGTGCGGGGGGGGCCAGCGCTGCCATGCAGGAGGGCTGGTGCAGCTGTGCTTGGGGGGCTGGTGCAGCTGTGCTGGGGGGGGCTGGTGCAGCTGTGCTGGGGGGGGGCTGGTGCAGCTGTGCTGGGGGGGCTGGTACAGCTGTGCTGGGGGGGGCGGTGCAGCCTTGCGGGGGGGGAGGGGGGGCTGATGCAGCCATGCTCAGGAGGCCTGGTGCAGCTGTGCTGGGGGGCTGGTGCAGCCGTGCGGGGGGGTGATGCAGCCGTGCAGGGGGGCTGGCGTGGCCATGCGGGGGGGGGGGGGAGGGATGATGCAGCCGTGCACAGGGGGCCGGTGCAGCTGTGCATGGGGGGGTTGGTGCCGACGTGGGGGGGGGGGGATGGTGCAGCCGTGCTCGGGGGGGTTGGTGCAACCATGTAGGGGGGCTGGCGTGGCCATGCGCAGGGGGGTGATGCGGCCATGCAAAGGGGCAGCGCAGCTGTGAAGGGGGGGCTGGTGCAGCCATGTTGGGGGGTGCTGGTGCAGTCGTGCTCAGAGGGCCAATGCAGCTGTGAAGGGGGGCCGGTGCAGCCATACGGGTGGGGGGGTGCAGCCATGCGGGGGGGGCTGGTGCAGCTGTGCATGGGGGGGCTGATGCAGCCATGCGGGGGGGAGGGCTGGTGCAGCTGTGCTTGGAGGGGTTGGTGCGGCTGTGCTTGGGGGGCTGATGCAGATGTGCGGGGGGGGGACTGGTGCGACTGTTCTTGGGGGGGTTGGTGCAGCCGTGCTCACGGGGGGCTGGTGCAGCTGTGCGTGGGGGGCTGATGCAGCCGTGTGGGGGCAGGGGGCTGGTGCAGCCGTGCTGGGGCGGGGGGGGGGGTCAGCCATGCAGGGGGGCCAATGCAGCCATGCTCAGGGGTCTTGTGCAGCCATGCTCAGGGGGGCTGGTGCAGCCATGCAGGGGGGTCAATGCAGCTGTGAAGGGGGGCCGGTGCCGCTGTGCTTGGGGGAGTGGTGCAGCCATGCAGGGGCGCTGGTGCAGCCGTGCATGGGGGGTTGGTGCAGCCGTGCGGGGGGGGGGGTTGGTGCAGCCATGCAGGGGGGCTGGCGTGGCCATGCGCAGGGGGGTGATGCAGCCATGCAAAGGGGCAGCGCAGCTGTGAAGGGGGGCCAGTGCAGCCATGCCGGGGGGGGGGGTGCATCCATGCAGGGGGACAGTGCAGCTGTGCATGGGGGGCTGATGCAGCCGTGCTCGGGGGGGTGGGTGGGCTGGTGCAGCTGTGCTTGGAGGGGTTGGTGTAGCCTTGCAGGGGGGGGGGGACTGATGCGACCATGCTCAGGGGGTGCAGCTGTGCTCGGGGGGTGGTGGTTTGGTGCAGCCGTGCAGGGGGGCTGGCGTGGCCGTGCGCGGGCAGGGGGGGGGGGGTGATGCAGCCATGCACAGGGGGCTGGTGCAGTTGTGCATAGGGGGGTTGGTGCAGCCATGGGCGGGGGGGTGATGCAGCCATGCACAGGGGGCCGGTGCAGCTGTGCATGGGGGGCTGGTGCCGCCATGCTCGGTGGGGGCTGGTGCAGCCGTGCATGGGGGGGGCGGTGCGCGGGGGGGCCGGCGCGGCCGTGCGTGGTGGGGGTGATGCAGCCGTGCACAGGGGGCTGGTGCAGCCGTGCATGGGGGGGGCGGTGCGCGGGGGGGCCGGCGCGGCCGTGCGCGGTGGGGGTGATGCAGCCGTGCACAGGGGGCTGGTGCAGCCGTGCATGGGGGGGGCGGTGCGCGGGGGGGCCGGCGCGGCCGTGCGTGGTGGGGGTGATGCAGCCGTGCACAGGGGGCTGGTGCAGCCGTGCATGGGGGGGGCGGTGCGCGGGGGGGCCGGCGCGGCCGTGCGTGGTGGGGGTGATGCAGCCGTGCACAGGGGGCTGGTGCAGCCGTGCATGGGGGGGGCGGTGCGCGGGGGGGCCGGCGCGGCCGGCGCTGAGCGGCCGCCGTCTCCTTGCAGGTTCTCAAATCGATGACCACGTTCCAAAGCGAGCTTCGGCCCGGATTCTCGCTCCCCCCGGAGGCCGGTCTAGCGGCATTTGGTAAAGCCGGCGACCTGTCCCCCAACTAAGGACGCGGGCGCAGCGCCCCACGCCGCCACTGCTGGCGCGGCCCCTGGCCCCCGCGCCCCCCCGGCCGTGCCCGGCGCCGGCCGGGCCCCAGCGCCGCTCCGACTGCGGGCGAGGGGCGGCGGGGGCCGGCGGAGGGGGCCGGGGGCGCCCGGAGGGTCTGCTCCGGCCCTTTTCTGTTTGCACGTTGGGTTTGGATCCGTGATTTTGGTTTCTTTTTTTTTTTTTCTCTCTTTTTTCCTGACTTGTCTGTGCATCACGTGGAAATAATCTGAAGTGGTTTGTGTCGCTAGCGTTAGGGGAGAAACGGGAGACGCGGGGACCCCATCCCACCCTTCCCATGCCCGGGGCGCGGGGGCCGGCGCGGGGGCCCCGGTGCCGTCCGCCCCACGCAGCGCCGCCCCGGGCCGGGACCGAGGACCCCAGCCCGGCCCCGGCCCGCGGCTGGGACCTGCCCTGCTGCAGCGCGGGCGGACGGGCTGCAGGACGCCCAGGTCCGGCCTCGACCCGCCGCCTTGCCGCGCGCCCAGCACACGCGTGCACGACGCCTGCGCGCTCCATCACGCCCGGGCAGCCCGCACGCTCACGGGCGGCTGCTCGGCACACGCGTGCACATGTGCCCATGCGTGCTGCTGTCGGTGGGCGGCTCGCTGGCAGGCGTGCGCATGTGCATCCCTTGTGCATGCAGGCGCACGTGCATCCCTTGTGCATGCAGGCGCACGTGCATCCCTTGTGCATGCAGGTGCGTGTGTATCCCTTGCGCATGCAGGTGCGTGTGCATCCCTTGTGCATGCAGGCGCACGTGCATCCCTTGTGCATGCAGGTGCGTGTGTATCCCTTGCACTTGCAGGCGTGTATGCATCCCTTGCGCATGCAGGCGCACGTGCATCCCTTGCACTTGCAGGCATGTGTGCATCCCTTGCACTTGCAGGCGCACGTGCATCCGTGCACACGCAGGCGCGCGTGCCCGTCCCTCGCCGCGCGGCGCCGTGAGCGATGCATGCCTCGTCGCTGGCCGCCACCGCCATGGTGCTATCCCGCGGGGCCGCCCCGGCCGGCGCCGGCCTCGCTCCCCTCTCCTGCCTCCTCCGCCTTGTTCCTCCGGGGTAGTGTGAAATGTGAAATGTAACTTGTGCACTTCCCCCCAACCCCACTAGTTGGTCCCTGTAGGTGTGGGGCGGCCGGGGGTCCGCGGGCCGCGCAGCCCCAGCGCCCGGGCAGCCCTGCCCGCCCGCCCCCCCGGCTAGTAGCGTGTTGGCCGTTTTAGGAACCTGCAGTGCGTTTCTGTTTGCTCATTAAAGACGGTTCTCACAGCGCCGGGCCTGCTGCGTCCTGCCTCTGCCCCGTCCCCGTCTCCGTCCCCGTCCCCTGGCCATGCACCGCACCGCAGCTGCACCGGGCACCGGGGGCTCTGCCCATCCCCGTCCCCATCCCCTGGCCGTGCACCGTGCCGCAGCTGCACCGGGCACCGGGGGCTCTGCCCGTCCCCGTCCCCATCCCCTGGCCATGCACCGTGCTGCAGCTGCACCGGGCACCGGGGGCTCTGCCCATCCCCGTCCCCATCCCCTGGCCGTGCACCGTGCCGCAGCTGCACCGGGCACCGGGGGCTCTGCCCCGTCCCCGTCCCCATCCCCTGGCCGTGCACCGTGCTGCAGCTGCACCGGGCACCGGGGGCTCTGCCCCGTCCCCGTCCCCATCCCCTGGCCGTGCACCGTGCTGCAGCTGCACCGGGCACCGGGGGCTCTGCCCGTCCCCGTCCCCATCCCCTGGCCGTGCACCGTGCTGCAGCTGCACCGGGCACCGGGGGCTCTGCCCCGTCCCCGTCCCCATCCCCTGGCCGTGCACCGTGCTGCAGCTGCACCAGGGACTCTGCCCCGTCCCCGTCCCCATCCCCTGGCCGTGCACCGTGCTGCAGCTGCATCGGGGACTCTGCCCCGACCCGTCCCCGTCCCCCGGCCATGCACCACGCCGCAGCTGCACCGGGCACCGGGGGCTCTGCCCCGACCCGTCCCCGTCCCCCGGCCGGGCACCAGGGGCTCTGCCCCGACCCTGTGCCCATGTGCACACACGCACCCGTGTCCCAGCTGTGCTGTCCCTCTCGGGGGGACCGTCCGTGGTCTCTGAAGGCCCCTTCAGCGTGGGCATCCCCCTGGCAGGGGGGCTGGGGAGCGGCGGGGGGGTCCCGTGGGCCGCATCCGGCTGGGATCGGAGCGGGGCCAAGGCTGCCCTCGCAGGTGTGGGTGGTACCTGGGGGACCCGCGTCCTCCCTCAGGAAGAGCCGACAGGCTCCGTGCCAGCCCTTGCAGCAAGCGCCCGGGCACGGCCCGGCGTGCGGGCAGCAGCAGCCAGTATCGGGGCGCTGGGGTGGGGGTCTGCAGCCATGCGGGGGGGGGGTCTCCGACACCCCGAGCGCGGCTGGGAGCAGGGCCGGGTGCTGTCTAGTGGGGACAGAGGCTGCCCACGGATGGAGCACCCCATCCTGCCGGGGTGCAGCACGCCGGCCCAGAGCACACGGATGCATGCACACGCGTGTGCATGCACGCGCACACATGCACACACACACACATGCACACGCACACCCCGGGACGTCTCCGTGTGTCGGCACACAAACCGTCCCTCCACGCGCAAGCCCTCTGGGCGAGGAGCCCGTCACCCGCGGCCGTTGCTGCCGTGCACCGTGCAGCCGATGCCGGGGATGAGCCGGAGCCGCGCGGCCGGTCGCGCTGCCCGTCACGTGCGAACGGGCACGACCGGCCGCGGCCGCAGCGCGCTGCAAGGAGAGCCAGCACGGCAGGCTGGTCCCGCCGCCGCCAGGGCCGACGACCTGCCCGAGTCAGCAGCGGGCGCTCGGGGCTGCCAGCCGGCTGCGGGCAGGCTGCAGCCCGCCGGTGGTCCGGGCGCTGCGGCGCGCAGCCCTGGGGACGCTCCAGGGAGATCCCGCCGGGATCACTCAGGCTGGCCCTGCCGGGAATGCGGCAGAGCGGGGCCGGGGAACCTGCAGCCGGGGACGCAGGGACGCGGGGACACAGAGATGGCTCTGCCGCCACCCGGCAGAGGAAACTGCAGCAGCGCCAGCCGCACAGGGCCGCACAGCTAGCGCAGGCACGGCGGCAGGAGGGCGAAGGCAGGCGCGTACATGTGGCTGCACACGCACGTGTACATGCACGCACTGCTGAGTTACACATACACATGTGTGCACACGCACGTGTACATGCACGCACTGCTGAGTTACACATACAGATGTGTGCACACGCACGTGCACATGCATGCACATATGCACTGCTGAGTTACACATACACATGTGTGCACACACGCACGTGCACATGCATGCACGCATGCACTGCTGAGTTACACATACAGATGTGTGCACACGCACGTGCACATGCATGCACACATGCACTGCTGAGTTACACATACACATGTGTGCACACGCACGTGCACATGCATGCACATATGCACTGCTGAGTTACACATACACATGTGTGCACACGCACATGCACATGCATGCACGCATGCACTGCTGAGTTACACATACACATGTGTGCACACACGCACATGCACATGCATGCACACATGCACTGCTGAGTCACACATACACGTGTACACACATGCACATGCATGCACACATGCACTGCTGAGTTACACATACACGTGTGCACACGCATGTGCACATGCATGCACGCATGCACTGCTGAGTTACACATACACATGTGTGCACACGCATGTGCACATGCATGCACGCATACACTGCTGAGTTACACATACACATGTGTGCACACGCATGTGCACATGCATGCACACGTGCACTGCTGAGTCACACACATGTGTGCACACATGCACGTGCACATGCATGCACACACGCACTGCTGAGTCACACATACACGTGTACACACACGCACATGCATGCACACATGCACTGCTGAGTTACACATACACGTGTGCACACATGCTCATGCACATGCATGCACGCACTGCTGAGATAGACACACGTGTACACACACATGCACTGCTGCGTTGCACACACATGCATGCACACACATGCATGCACAGAGGGGTGCAAGGGTCTCCGGGGTGCAGGGGGACAAGGGGAGCTCCGGGGTAGGGACGGGGTGTGGGTTGGACTCAGAAAGGGGGGCTCTGGGGTGCAGGCGAGGTGTGTGGATCTAAGAGAGGCTTCTGGGTCTCCTGGATGTAGGGCTGCTGGGGGTCTCTGGGGCTGCCAGGAGGGGCTGGGGGATCCCTTGGGGATACTGGGGGGCTCCCCAGGGGGGAGTCCAGGGGGGCAGGGGGAAGTCCTACATGGTAGTTGGGGGATCCTGGGGGGTGGGGGTCCCAGGCGTCCTGGGGCTCTGGGGGTCCGGGGAGGGCTCTGAGGGCCCAGGGGAACTTGGGGGGGGTCCCAGGGGCTCTGGGGGTGTCAGGATGGCTTGGGGGCGTCCAAGGGGGCTCTGGGGGATCTCAGGGATCTCGGAGGTCCCTGGAGGAGCTCTGGGGGTGCCGAGGGGGTCCTGGAGGAGCTTGGCAGGGGGAGGCAGGGGGGTCCATGGGGAGCCCTGATGGCTCCAGCAGGGCTCGAGGGGCCCCATGGGTGCAGAAGGGGCTCTGGGGGTGGCGAGAGGGTTCTACGGGGTCCCAGGGATCTCAGGGTGACCTGGAGGGGATCGGAGAATCCCGGTGGTCTGGAGGGGCTCGGGAGGTCCCGGGGATCCCGGGAGCCTGGGGGGCTCCAAGGGAGCTGGAGCCCAGGGGGTGCCGGTGGTTCGGAGAGGCTCAGAGGATCCCATGGGTCTCGGGGGGAGTCCCGGTGGTCCCAGGCAGTCGCAGGGGGTTCCGGGTCCCAGGAGCTGTAGGGGGTCCCAGGGGTCCCAGCGGTCCCAGGGATTGCAGGGGGTCCTGGGGTGCCTGGGGGTCGCAGGGGGTGTCAGGAAGTCCCGGGAGGTCCCGGGGGTCCCGGGGGTCGCAAGGGGTCCCAGGAGGTCCTGGGAGGGTCCCGGGGTTTCCAGGGGGTCGCAGGGGGTCCGGTGTTCTGGGGGTCCCGGCGGTCCCAGGGGTCGCAGGAGGTCGCAGGGGGTCGTAGGGGGGTCGCAGGGGTCCTGGGTGTTGCAGGGAGTCCCAGGAAGTCCCAGGGTTCCCGGGGGTTGCAGGGGGTCGCAGGGTTCCTGGCGGTCCCAGAGTCCCGGTGGTCCCGGGGGGGGTCACAGGGGGTCCCAGGTCCCGGGGGTTCCCGGGGTTCCCAGGGGTCGCAGAGGGTCCAATGGGTCCCGGCAGTCCCGGGGGTCACAGGGGGTCGCAGGGGTCACAGGGGGTCCCAGAGTCCCGGGGGTTCCTGGGGGGTCTCAGGGGGTCCCAGCGGTCCCGGGGGTCTCAGGGGGTCCCAGGTCCCGGGGGTTCCTGGGGTTTGCAGGGGTCACAAAGGGTCCCAGGGGTCCCGGTGGCCCCGGGGGTCTCAGGGGGTCCCAGGTCCCGGGGGTTCCCGGGGTTCCTAGGTGTCTCGGGGGGTCTTAGGGGGTCCCAGCGGTCCTGGGGGTCTCAGGGGGTCCCAGGTCCCGGGGGTTCCCGGGGTTCCCAGGGGTCACAGAGGGTCCAAGGGGTCCCGGCAGTCCCGGGGGTCACAGGGGGTCGCAGGGGTCACAGGGGGTCCCGGAGTCCCGGGGGTTCCCGGGGGGTCTCAGGGGGTCCCAGCGGTCCCGGGGGTCTCAGGGGGTCCCAGGTCCCGGGGGTTTCCAGGGGTTCCCGGGGTTCCGGGGGGGTCGCAGGGGGGTCTCAGGGGTCCTGGCGGTCCCGGGGGTCTCAGGGGGTCCCAGGTCCCGGGGGTTCCCAGGGGTTCCCGGCGGTCCCGGGGGTCGCAGGGGGTCCCAGGTCCCGGGGGTTCCCGGGGTTCCGGGGGGTCTCAGGGGGTCCCGGCGGTCCCGGGGGTCTCAGGGGGTCCCGGTAGTCCCAGGGGGTCTCAGGGGGTCCCAGGGGTCTCGGGGGGGTCTCAGGGGGTCCCGGTAGTCCCAGGGAGTCTCAGGGGGGTCCCAGGTCCCGGGGGGTTCCCGGGGTTCCGGGGGGTCTCAGGGGTCCCCAGGGGTCTCAGGGGGGTCGCAGGGGTTCCCGGGGTTCCCGGGGGTCTCAGGGGGTCCCGGTAGTCCCAGGGGGTCTCAGGGGGTCCCAGGGGTCTCGGGGGGGCTCAGGGGGTCCCGGCGGTCCCGGGGGTTCCCGGCGGTCCCGGTAGTCTCAGGGGGTCCCGGTAGTCCCAGGGGGTCTCAGGGGGTCCCAGGGGTCTCAGGGGGGTCTCGGGGGTCCCGGCGGTCCCGGGGGTCGCAGGGGGTCCCAGGTCCCGGGGGTTCCCGGGGTTCCGGGGGGTCTCAGGGGGCCCCGGCGGTCTCGGGGGTCTCAGGGGGTCCCGGTAGTCCCAGGGGGTCTCAGGGGGTCCCAGGGGTCTCGGGGGGGTCTCAGGGGGTCCCGGTAGTCCCAGGGAGTCTCAGGGGGGTCCCAGGTCCCGGGGGGTTCCCGGGGTTCCGGGGGGTCTCAGGGGTCCCCAGGGGTCTCAGGGGGGTCGCAGGGGTTCCCGGGGTTCCCGGGGGTCTCAGGGGGTCCCGGTAGTCCCAGGGGGTCTCAGGGGGTCCCAGGGGTCTCGGGGGGGCTCAGGGGGTCCCGGCGGTCCCGGGGGTCTCAGGGGGTCCCGGTAGTCCCAGGGGGTCTCAGGGGTCCCCAGGGGTCTCAGGGGGGTCTCAGGGGGTCCCGGCGGTCCCGGGGGTCTCAGGGGGTCCCAGGTCCCGGGGGTTCCCGGGGTTCCCGGGGGTCGCAGGGGTTCCCGGGGTTCCCGGGGGTCGCAGGGGGTCCCGGATCCCGGAGGTGACATCAGTCCCGGGTCCCGGATCGCGGCGCTGCCGGCGGCGGCCGCCAGGGGGCGCTGTGGCGGCGGCGCGGCCGGCGTTGCCATGGCGACGGATGGAGGTGGTGCCCCCCCGCCCGGTTGCCATGGCGGCGGGAGGGAGGGAGGGGCGGGGGGGCCGGTCCCTCCCGCAGTGGGGGGGGGGGGGCGGTGGCGGCGCATGCGCGGGCGGCCCGTCCGGTCCCGGCCCGGTCCCGGTCCCGCAGAGCCCGGCGCGGTGCTGACGGAGCCAGAGCGGCGGCCGGGGCGACCCGCCGGCCCGAGCGCGGTGAGTGCGGCACCGGCACCGGTCCGGGAGCGGGCGGCTGGGGGCTGCCCGGGGATGGCGGGGACCGGGACCGGGACCGGGATGGGAGCCGCGGACCGCACGTCCCGCCGGGCTGTGGCACGGCCCGGCCCGGCCCGGTGCGCTGCGGCATGGTGCGGCCCGGCTCGGTGCGGTGCGGCTCGGTACGGTACGGCTCGGTTCGGCCCGGCCCGGTGCGCTGCGGCTCGGTACGGTGCGGTGCGCTGCGGCTCGGTACGCTGCGGCACAGTGCGGCCCGGCCCGGTACGGCTCGGTTCGGCCCGGCGCGGCCCGGCCCGGTGCGCTGAGGCTCGACCCGGTGCGGTGAGGCTCGGTACGGTGCGCTGCGGCACAGTGCGGCCCGGCTCGGCCCGGCCCGGTGCGGCTCGGTATGGCCCGGTAAGGCCCGGCCCGGTGCGCTGCGGCACAGCACTGCCCGGTGCGGCCCGGCCCGGCCCGGTATGGCCCGGTGCGGCACGGCTCAGCCCGGCCCAGTATGGCCCGGTGCGGCACGGCTCGGCCCGGTATGGCCCGGTGCGGCACGGCTCGGCCCGGTATGGCCCGGTGCGGCACGGCTCAGCCCGGTATGGCCCGGTGCGGCACGGCCCGGCCCGGCCCAGTATGGCCCGCTGTGGTGCGGCTCAGCCTGGCCCGGTATGGCCTGGTGAAGCCCAGCCTGGTATGGCCCAGTGCGGCATGGCTCAGCCCGGCCCGGTATGGCGTGGTGTGGCCCGGCCCGGCCCAGTATGGCCCAGTGCAGCACAGCTCAGCTCGGCCCGACCCACCCCGGTGCGGCCCGACCCACCCCGGTGCGGCCCTGCCTGGCCCGACCCATCCCGACCCACCCCGGTGCGGCCTTGCCTGGCCCGACCCATCCCGACCCACCCCGGTGCGGCCCTGCCTGGCCCGACCCACCCCGGTGCGGCCCGACCCACCCCGGTGCGGCCCTGCCTGGCCCGACCCATCCCGACCCACCCCGGTGCGGCCCTGCCTGGCCCGACCCATCCCGACCCACCCTGGTGCGGCCCGACCCACCCCGGTGCGGCCCTGCCTGGCCCGACCCACCCCGGTGCGGCCCGACCCACCCCGGTGCGGCCCTGCCTGGCCCGACCCATCCCGGTGCGGCCCGGTGCGGCCCGACCCACCCCGGTGCGGCCCTGCCTGGCCCGACCCACCCCGGTGCGGCCCGACCCACCCCGGTGCGGCCCTGCCTGGCCCGACCCACCCCGACCCACCCCGGTGCGGCCCGACCCACCCCGGTGCGGCCCTGCCTGGCCCGACCCATCCCGACCCACCCCGGTGCGGCCCGACCCACCCCGGTGCGGCCCTGCCTGGCCCGACCCATCCCGACCCACCCCGGTGCGGCCCGACCCACCCCGGTGCGGCCCTGCCTGGCCCGACCCATCCCGACCCACCCCGGTGCGGCCCGACCCACCCCGGTGCGGCCCTGCCTGGCCCGACCCACCCCGGTGCGGCCCGACCCACCCCGGTGCGGCCCTGCCTGGCCCGACCCATCCTGACCCACCCCGGTGCGGCCCGACCCACCCCGACCCACCCCGGTGCGGCCCCATCCCGGTGCGGCCCGGCCCGCCGGGAGCTGTAGTCCCCGGCACGACCACTCGCCCGCGGCTCGGCCCCACCGGGGTGGCAGCGGCGGTGGCAGCCCCGGGCACGCGCAGCCCCGCCGGGGAGCGCCGAGGCCGCTGGCTCCCGGGGCGGCTCACCGGGTGGGTGGGAGAGGATGGACGGATGGTCCCCGCCTCACCGGGGGCGGCGGGGAGCGGGAGGGCGCCGGTAGCCCACCGGCACCCCGGCGGGGGGGATGCCCTGACGCCCCGACTCGGGCCCCGCGGGAGGGGAGCGGGATATTTGCCTTTCCCGCTCCCCTCCTCGCGAAACGCCGGTGAATAGGGTTTTTCCTTCCCGTGCTGGTAAACGCTCCTGCTTTTCTGTAAGGCTGCGCAAGCCTGCTTTGGAAAACGCTGGATTTGAATCATCAAAAGGCACTCGGCATTAATATTTAAGAGGATATCGTGTAGGATAATTATGCTGGAGTAGGAGACTCCAAGAATACAGCCACTAAATGAAAGCTGTGGGAAGCGCTGCCAAAGCCAGCAGCGCTCTGCACATGCTCCTGACGGATGCTATTTAAAGTGATGTAGGTTAGTCGCGAGCGGAGCAGGAGGAGGAACTCCAGCGCGGCCGGGCCGCCGGAGCTGCACCTCCTTGCCCGCTTCCCTGGCTCGGCGCCGTCCCAGACGGGCTTTTCGCCGCGCTCCTTGCAGGAACGCCCGCCCGCCGCGGTCCCCGTGAGCTCCCCCCTGGCCGGTGCTCCCCTCGCGACCTGTCGGTCTTGCTCGGGGCGGGGTGTGGGTGCTGCCGTCTGCTAAATAGGTGGAAAACTGTGAGAAGGGGATGAAGAAGAACCCAGAGAGGAGGAGGAGGTGTTTCTCCAGCCTGGTGGCATGGTCTCGCCAGGACGCCTGAGCCCTAGCTCAGGTCCGGCCGCGGGGAGCAGGGAAGAGCCAGGATCCCAGGATGTGCCTGGGGTCACCCACCGCCTTGGAAAGGAGATGACCGCAGGGGTCTCGGTGGCGGCGGACGGAGGCCAGCTGGGAACGCCGGCCGGAGGTGCGTGAGGATGCTCCTGTGCTCCTCTCGCCGTAGAGACCAAGGTGAGCTGGGACTGTCTCTGTCCACAGCTTTTCTACCGTCCTTGTGGCATCGGGGCTGGCGTGAGGTGGCCTCGTCCAGCCCTGCCGCTGCGTCCGTGCTCCTAGGAGACCCTTGGAGGAAGGGCCGGCCTCAGAGAGGCTCCAAGCAAGCCCTGCAGCTCAGGGATGAAACCCGTGCCGTGCACAGATGCGTGCTGTTGGAGCATCTTGTCCAATGCAGAAGATGCTCTCCTTGCTTCGGAGCTGAACAGCGTGCCTGTGGCAGACAGGTTTCCAGGAGGTGGCTGATGCGACAGCAAGACTGAGGCACCCCCAGGCCCGGCAGGAGAGGTCTCCTGGGTCGGCAACAAGCAGTGTTGGAGGGGGAAAGGTCTTGTGATGCCCACAGAGAAGCTGGAAAGCCAAGCAAGGCCGGTGGGAGCGGAGGTCTGCGGTCGCTGGGGTGAGTGGCAGCTCTTTACGCTTGCGCCGATCTTGCCTTTCCTCGGTGGGAGCACGTCCCTGGAGGTGTTCAGATGCGCAGCC
Source organism: Struthio camelus (assembly GCF_040807025.1). NCBI lineage: Eukaryota > Metazoa > Chordata > Aves > Struthioniformes > Struthionidae > Struthio > Struthio camelus. The sequence continues at coordinate 1,142,724 of NC_090944.1, read as the reverse complement.
ACAGGCCTGGAGGAGGACCGGGAGAAGCCCGCCGTGACCCTGACTGCATCCACCCAAGACCTGCAAGAGGATCCCTGGCTGCTGGACAGAGGCTCTCGCCAACCGGCGTGATTCAGCTGAGCGTCGCGGCAGCGGGTGCAGCTCTGAGCCGCGCTCAGCCTCCCGCTCGCTCCTCTGCCTCTCCCGTCTTCCTTTATTTGTCACTCCAAAAGCCGCAAGGATCCAGCCCTAAAATAGCAGCTGCGAGCCGCTGCAGCCGAGAAGTCCAGGGAGCAGGTGGTGCCGCCGGGTCGTTCCAGGCGGCGAGAGGCCGCCCAGCCCCACGCGCCGGCCCCGGGGCGCCCGCAGCATCCTCGCCCGGGGGCGAGCGGGGCTGGGGGCCCGGGCGCGAGCCTGCCGGGGCCCCCCGGCGTCCGGACGGGAATCGTTGGTGCGTCGGGCGCCTTCCGCCTTTGCCGATCGGTTTGTCTGACTGTTGGGTGCCCTGGCCGCCTGTCTGGAGGACTTCTCCCGTGATGGAGACGAGCGGGCGAGAAGTTGGTGACTGGCTTTGGCAGCGGTCAGCGCTCTCTTCTTGCTGAGCGAACAAGCCCAGCGCTGCCACTCACCTGATTCTCCTCCTGCTTTCTTTGGACCTCAGAGCGCGTTAGCCTAAACCGCAGGGGTGCTCCGGGCGTGGGATGCCAGCGCCTGCAACTGCTCTGTCCCCTGCGTGGGGTCAGGGAGCCGCGCGGGTTGCTGGGTGAACGACCCCTCCGCGCCCCGTGCGAAGGCATCAGGACGGCGCAGCGCCTCTCTGGATAAACACCCATCCAAGCGTTTTATTTGCCTTTGCTCATTGATTAACCAGCATTCAGCAATTTGACAATTAAAATGCAGTGGTAAGCTCGATTTTTTTTTTGTTTTGTTTTGTTTCGTTTTTCCCCCCTCTGCACTGTAAGCATGTCTGGCTGGGAAAGGGGAAGCTTATCTGGATGGTTTCGGAAAAAGGGCACGGAGCGAGAGGGCTGCAGGCCGCCAGATGTGCGGGGGGGGGCTGCACGGCGCACAGCTGCCCTGCGCTCACCCTGCTTTGCACCGGATCGCAGCTCCTTCTCGCCCTCGGCTGAAGCGTTGGAGCGTTTAGTGTTTTGGGTCTCGTCCTAGGGGCAAAACAGTAAGAAAAACACCTGCTTCAGCCCGTTTCTGGCTAGAAACCGCTGAAGTTTCCACTCGGACTTGAAAAGCGCCGCGCCGAACTCACGCCGGAGCTGGGCGGGGGGCCGCGTCCGAAAGGCCCGCTGCCGGAGCGGTCGGCACGAGGGCTGCGCCGCTCCCCGGGGCCCAAACCCGGGCTGGGACGGGGAGGCGCCGGCCCCCGGCATCTGCTCCCGGCTATTTCGGGAAAGGATGGTGCCGGGGCGTGGGGGGGGGGCTGCCAGCTGGCCAGCCGGCCACCGGCTCCTCGCTGCTGGGCCGGGGCGAGGACGGGGCTCGGGAGCTGGGGCACGAGCCTCCCTGCAAGGTGGCTGTGCCCGGCCGGCCCCGGCGTGGGGCGGCTGCAGTGGGTGCTCCGTGCCGTGCCGTGCTGCATTGCTCCATGCCACGCTGCTCCATGCCACGCTGCTCCGTGCCGTGCCGTGCTGCTCCGTGCCACGCTGCTCCATGCCACGCCGTGCCGTGCTGCTCCGTGCCGTGCCGTGCTGCTCCGTGCCACGCTGCTCCATGCCGTGCCGTGCTGCTCCGTACCACGCTGCTCCATGCCATGCCGTGCTGCTCCGTGCCACGCTGCTCCGTGCCGTGCCGTGCCGTGCTGCTCCATGCCACGCTGCTTCATGCCGTGCCGTGCTGTGCTGCTCCATGCCACGCTGCTCCATGCCATGCCGTGCTGCTCCGTGCCACGCTGCTTCATGCCGTGCCGTGCCGTGCTGCTCCATGCCACGCTGCTTCATGCCGTGCCGTGCTGTGCCGCTCCATGCCACGCTGCTTCATGCCATACCGTGCCGTGCTGCTCCGTGCCGTGCTGCTCTATGCCATGCTGCTCCGTGCCATGCCATGCTGTGCTGCTCTGTGCCATGCTGCTCTATGCCATGCTGCTCCATGCCAAGCCGTGCTGCTCCACGCCATGCCATGCCGTGCTGCTCCCTGCCGTGCTGCTCCATGCCATGCCATGCCGTGCTGCTCCGTGCCGTGCTGCTCCATGCCATGCCGTGCCGTGCTGCTCCGTGCCGTGCTGCTCCATGCCATGCTGCTCCGTGCCATGCCATGCTGTGCTGCTCTGTGCCATGCTGCTCTATGCCATGCTGCTCCATGCCAAGCCGTGCTGCTCCATGCCATGCCATGCCGTGCTGCTCCCTGCCGTGCTGCTCCATGCCATGCCGTGCTGCTCCGTGCCGTGCTGCTCCATGCCATGCTGCTCCGTGCCATGCCATGCTGTGCTGCTCTGTGCCATGCTGCTCTATGCCATGCTGCTCCATGCCAAGCCGTGCTGCTCCATGCCATGCCATGCCACGCTGCTCCCTGCCGTGCTGCTCCCTGCCATGCTGCTCCATGCCATGCCATGCCATGCTGCTCCATGCCATGCCGTGCCGCGCTGCTCCGTGCTGCGCTGCTCCATGCCATGCCGCTCCACGCCATGCCGTGCCGCGCTGCTCCGTGCCGTGCCATTTCGTGCATGACTCAGCTCCCGCTCCCCCTCCCCGTGCCGCGCGCTCGGAGCGGGGCCAGCGCCTCGCCGGCCGCCCTCGCCGCTTTAACCCGGCGCCTGGCGGCAGCACCCACGGCCGCGCTGGGGCGAGCGGAGGCGACAGCTCCCTGCCCGCGCCCCCTCCCCAGCTTCCTTCGAGCTGCTGCCGCCGGCCAGGGATTACGGCTGTTTGGACGAACCGTTGTTGCAGGCACAATAGGTAGCTGTAATTCTCGCCAGCATCCCGCGCGCGCGGTCCGCAGGGGCCGTGGGGCTGGGCGCCTGGCTCAGCGCAAACGCTGAGCGCTGCAGGTGCCTCCTTTCCAGCTGCTCCCGCAGCTAAAAATACCTCCCCCCCCCCCTCCGGCTGTATGCCAGCAATGTGGCAGGCAGGGCGCCGGGCGGGAGGGTGCGCAGCAGCTCTGGGATGTTCGCCTCCGGGGACGCGTCCAGCCAGGGAACGTGGCATCAGGATGGGACCCGCGTCCGGGGGTTGCTGCAGAGCTCTGCAGCGGCAGGGCCGTGCGGGGCGCTCCGGGCAGTGATTTTCCTGCGCCCTGGCTGCGTGCTTGGCCCACTTCCCCCGGTGTCGCTGCCTGCGGCTGAGAGCTGCGAGGCGGCTGTCTCGGCTCGGCTGCTGCGTTTCGGTGCAGGCACCTACGCAGCGTTTGCAATCGCAAGGAGGTGGCCAAGCCGCGGCGAGCGGAGGGCTGACGGCTCCTGCCGGCCGGGGCTGAGAGCAGACGCGTTTCCAGTGGCGCGCGGTGATGCTCCGCGTCCCGCTCGGGGTTGCAGGGGCTCTGGCAGCAGCCCGGGCCCGAGCGCTGCCCCGGCCCCCCCGGGCTGCCAGGCACCGGCGCTGCCCGCCCCCGGCACCGCTCTCGGCGGGGGGCTGCGCTGCCCCTCTGCAGCAGCTCCCGGGGCCGCAGGGCCCCGGGGGTGCTGAGCCGGCCCCGGAGCAAGGCCACCGCGACGTGCAAACCCTCGTTTGAGCGATGCGGGCCGTGCACGGCGGCGGGGAGCTGCCTTGCAGGACCCTCGGGTGCCAGCGGGGACCGGCAGCCAACGAGCCCTGGAAAGGGGCCAGCCGGGGGCGATGCAAAGCGGCCGGCGGCGCTGGGACGGGGCACGTGGCCCCCGGAGGTGCCGATCCCGCACCCCGGGGTCCGCAGCCCCTTGCTGCTTTGCAACTCGACCTGCCTCCCCCCGCTGCGGCTCCAAGCCCTCCATCCCGTCGCCGGCGGGAGGTGCCGGGGTGGGGGGGGGTCCCGGCTCAGTGCCGGGGGCAGCAGGGCAGGCGGATGCCGCCCACGGTGGGCATCGGGGCCGCGGTGCGGCGGCCGGGCGTCCCCCCGGCGCATCCTTCCGCTCCCAGCCCCGGACTCATCCCCGGCGCCAGCTGGGAGCGACGAAACCCCCTCGGGCTCAGAGGCAGGCACGCGCGCGGCTGCGCCCCGGCCGGCCGAGCCGGTGCTGAGTCACAGCGACGCCGCGGTGGCGGCTCCCGTCCTGCTCTGGGCTGGCGGCGAGGAGGGGCCGTGCCGTGCCGTGCCGCGTGGGGGAGACGGCTCGCCGGGCACGGGATGCCCCCGGGGTAGCGCCCGGAGCATCCTCCCTCGAGGCGCTGCAGAGCCCGAGCCCGGCTGCGGGGCGCCTGCAAAGCCAGCGCGGCGCGGCACGGCGCGGAGCCCCCCGCCGGCAGCCCCCGCTCGCAGCTGGTCCCTGAGCCCCGGCACCTCTCATCCGCCGGGAAGAGTGAAAGCGGATTACAGCCCCGCCGCCTGCCCGGGAAAAAAGCGTTGTCCCTCTAAGCCTTTCTTTAACGGACCCCAATCCCGGCCCCCGGCAGATTAGGAAGCAATTGAGGGCTGAAACGGGGAGGCTGTAAGCCGCTTACGACCGCCAGTGTGCCCCAGCCCCCCGGAGCCCCCGGCCGGCACTCAGGGAAGAGCAGAGGTGAGAGCAGCAGGACACCTTGCAGAGCAGGGCTGCGCCGAGCCCCAGCTGCAAGGACATGTCCGTGCATCTCCCTTGGGTCACAGAACCACGCACTCCCAGAGTGGTGGAGGTGGTTGGGAGGGACCTCTGGAGATCATCTAGTGCAAGCGTGTGTAGAGGTGCATCATACACGTTGGGGAGATCGCCTCTCCGGCTTCTCTTCTCCGGGCTAAAGAGGCCCAGCTCTCGCAGCCTTTCTTATAGGAGAGCTGCTCCAGACCCTGGACCATCTTGGTAGCCCTCCGCTGGACTCTCTCCAGGAGTGCCATGTCTCTCTTGTCCTGGGGAGCCCAGAACTGGACACTGTACTCCAGGGGAGGCCTCGGCAGGGCTGAGGAGAGGGGCAGGATCACCTCCCTCCACCTGCTGGCAACACTCTGCCTAATGCGGCCCAGCACACCATTGGCCTTCTTGGCCACAAGGGCACACTGCTGGCTCATGTTTAACTTGTTGTCCACCAGCACTCCCAGGTCCTTCTCGGCAGAGCTACTTTCCAGCAGGTCAACCCCCAGCCTGTCCTGGTGCATGGGATTCTTTCTCCCTAGGTGCAGGACCTTGCACTTGCCTTTGTTGAACTTCAGGAGGTCCCCCTCGGCCCAGCTCGCCAGCCTGTCCAGGTCCCTCGGAATGGCAGCCCAGTCTTCTGGTGTGTTAGCCTCTCCCCCCAGTTTAGTATCATCAGCAAACTTGCTGAGGGGGCACTCTGCCCCTTCCTCCAGGTCATTGATGAATATATTGACCAAGACTGGACCCAGGACTGAGCCCTGGGGCACACCGCGAGCTACACGCCTCCAACTAGAGCCTGCGCCACTGACCACAGCCCTCGGAGCTCGGCCAGCCAGCCGCTTCTCCATCCACCTCACCGTCCACTCACCCCACCCACACTTGCTGAGGTTACCGAGGAGGATGTGAGGGGAGACAGTGTCCAAAGGCTTGCTGAAGGCCAGGCAGGCAACATCCACTGCCCTGCCCTCCCCTACCCAGCCAGTCGGTGCAGCCGAGAAGGCGAGCAGACGGCTCAAGCATGATTTCCCTTTGGGGAATCCATGCGCACTACTCCCGATCACCACCTTGTCCTCCACATGCTTAGTGAGGACCTCCAGGAGGAGCTGTTCCACCACCTTCCCAGGGCTGGAGGGCAGGCTGCCGGGCCTGTAGTTGCCCGCCTCCTCCTCCTCCTGGCCCTTTTGGCAGACTGCCGTGACATGGGCTTTCTTCCAGCCCTCAGGCCCCTCTCCTCATTGCCAGCACCTTCCCAAGATGCTGGAGAGCGGCCTAGCAGTAACAGCCGCCAGCTGCCTCAGCACTCGTGGGCGCATCCCATCGGGGCCCACGGATTTGTGGAGGTCAGCTTGGCACAAAGGATCTCGAGCCCGATCCTCCTCGACCAAGGCAGAGTCTTCCTTTCTGCAGACTTTCTCTCTTGTGCCCAGTGCCTGGGATTGCCCAGGGCTGGCCTCGGCAGTAGCAGTAAAGGCTGAAGCAAAGGCGGCAGGCACTCAGCAACTCTGCCTTCTCCGTAGCCTTCCTTGCCAGGGCACCCGCCCCGTTCAGCAGCGGGCCCACGTTTTCCCTAGTCTTCCTTTTGCTTCGGACGTATTTGAAGAAGCCCTTCTTGTTGGCCTTGGCATCCCTCGCCAGGCTGAATTCCAAGTGGGCCTTAGCCTTCCTTCCTTGGGGCATCCCCGCAGGCTCTGACAGCGTCCCTCTGTTCCTCCCAAGTGGCCTGCCCCCTGGGCCACACTGGGTAGACTGCCTTCTGCTGTGTGAGTTTGGCCACGAGGTCCTTGCTCAGCCACGCGGGTCTCCTGCCCACTTTGCTGGACTTCTTATTCAGAGGGATGCACGTGTCTGGAGCCTGGAGGAACTGATGCTTGAATATTAACCAGCTCTCTTGGACCGCCTTCCTTCTAGGGCCCTACCCTATGAGATTCATAGAATCACAGAATGGTTGAGGTTGGAAGGGACCTCTGGAGATCATCTAGTCCAACCTCCCTGTTCAACCAGGGTCCTCTAGAGCATTTTTCCCAGGAACGCCTCCAGACGGGTTTTGAATATCTCCAGGGAAGGAGACTCCACTATCTCTCTGGGCAACTTGTTCTAGTGCTCAGTCACCCTCACAGTAAAGAAGTTTTTCCTCCAAGTATGTCCCTGAAGAGGCCAAAGTTAGCTCTCCTGGAGTCCAGGGTTGGGAATCCTACTTATTGCCCTGCTTCCTCCTCATAAGATCTTGATCTCCACCATCTCATGGTCACTGCAGCCAAGGCTGCCTCCAACCTTCACATCTCCAACTAGACCTTCTTTGTGTGTTAGTACAAGGTCTAGCAGCACACCTCTCCACCCCTCCTGGCATCTCCACCACCTGGGTCAAGAAGTTCTCATCAGTGCTGTGCAGGAACCGCCTTGACTGTTTGTGCCTAGCTATGTCCTGGACGTGCATCCTGCCCAGAGCATCTCCAGCGCAGCCGGGCGCTGGGCCGTGCTGCCCCATGTCCAGAGCCAGGGCCCCGCCACGGGCCCCAAGCCGAGGTCCTGAAGCCCTGGAGCGGCTCCTGGCTCTGCGGGGGCCGGTGGCCCTCACCCAGCCGCGGGGGCAGGAAAACCTCCCGGCTGGTGGCCGGGAGCGTGTTTCGGGGCAGGGGGGGGCTTCACAGCCGGGCGCTCAGGTTGGGGAGCTGGGGGGGGTGTCGATGTGGGGCTGCACCCGGGGTGGAGGCTGCGATGATGCGGCAGGAGCACAGGCCCCCCGGCAGGGGGGGGCTCTGTGACACGGGTGGTGACACAGGGTGACCCGGCAGGGTGCTGCCCCCCCGGCAGTCCCGCCGCCCCGGGGCATGGGGGCTGCAGCAGCCTGCAGGCTCCTTACAGGTGAGCGGGGGCCGCGGCACCGGGCCGGGGCAGGGGCTGCAGCCACGCGGGTGGCCCCCGGTGCTCCCCGCGGCAGCGCCGGGCCGGGGCGCGGGCCGGGACCCGGCGCGACGCCCCCGTCTCTTCCCGCAGCTGGGGCATGGCCGTCAATGTGTATTCCACATCCGTGACCAGCGAGAACCTGAGCCGCCACGACATGCTCGCCTGGGTGAACGACTCCCTGCAGCTCAACTACACCAAGATCGAGCAGCTCTGCTCAGGTTGGGCCCCGGGGACGGACGGAGGGAGGAGGGAGGTGGGTGCCGGGCGCGGGTGCTCGGTGCTGCACGAGCCGCGGTGTCCGCCCGCCCGCAGGTGCTGCCTACTGCCAGTTCATGGACATGCTGTTCCCCGGCTGCGTCCACCTGCGGAAAGTGAAGTTCCAGGCCAAGCTGGAGCACGAGTACATCCACAACTTCAAGGTGCTGCAGGCCGCCTTCAAGAAGATGGGAGTGGACAAAGTAGGTCCCAGCAGGTCCCCAGGGGTGGGGAAGGGGCTCCGGGCGCCCGCGGCGGGGTGGGGGGTCCCGGGAGCTTGGCGTCCCCGGCACGGCCGGGCCGGGCAGCGGAGGGAGCGGCGCCGCGAGCCCAGCCCGTGCGTCCCCGCAGATCATCGCAGTGGAGCGGTTAGTGAAAGGGAAGTTCCAGGACAACTTTGAGTTCATCCAGTGGTTCAAGAAGTTCTTTGACGCCAACTACGACGGGAAGGAGTACAACCCGCTGCTGGCGCGGCAGGGCCAGGACGTCGCGCCCCCTCCAAACCCAGGTGATCAGATCTTCAACAAACCCAAGAAACCCATTGGCACTGCAGGTAATGTCCGGGTCCCTCCGGAGAGCGCTGCCCCCCGCCCTCCCGCCCGGCCTGCTGCGCCGCACGTTGCTATCGCGGCGCTCCGACGTCCCCCTGCGCCCCTGCCCTCCCCGCCGTCCCCCGCTGCGTGCCTGCTGGGCTGGTGGCTGCCTGGGGCCGTCGGGGCCGAGCAGGTTTGCAGGGACACCCGCGCCGGGGGTGGCTCGGCGCCGGCCAGCCCCGCGGGAGGGACCCCGCTCAGCCACGGGGCTGGGGGCCGGGCTGAGGCTCAGCTGGCTGCTGGGGACAGCTTGCAGCAGCTTGGCATCCCCCCATCCCGTGCTCCTGCTCGTCCCGTGTCTCCGGCTCCCCTCCACTGGTCCCCTTTCTCCCTGTCCTGTGCTCCTGTGGTGCCCCGAAGCCGCTGTGCAGCCAGGGAGTCCCCCAACCGTGGTCTCCATGGGCTCTGTGGTCTCCATGGGCTCTGTGGTCTCTACGGGCTCTGTGATCTCCATGGGCTCCATGGTCCTCATGGGCTCCTTGGTCCCCATGGGCTCCGTGGTTTCTGCAGGCTCCATGGTCCCCACAGGCTCTGTGGTCCCTATGGGCTCCGTGATCCCCGCAGGCTCCGTGGTCCCCATGGGCTCCATGATCCCCATGGGATCTGTGGACCCCACCGGCTCCGTGGTCCCCATGATCCTGGGCTAGGACATGCAGCCAGGACCCTGCAGCAGCGTCTCTGCTCCCTGTGCCCCATACGCCTGCCCCTCGGCCTCCCCGGGGGCCTGATCCTGCCCCAGGCAGGGGGCCCAGCCTGGGCGAGCAAGGGACCGAGCGGAGCCCGCAGCCCCGTCCGACCCTGCCCCAGCGAAGGCTTCCCGCTGCGCCAGCCTGGCCCCTCCCCACCCCCGGCCGCCCTGCGGGGCCACGAGCACCACCGCGGCGGCGGCCGGGGGATCTGGTCACTCGGGGAAACTGAGGCAGGGAGGGGCGGCTTCGGGCACGAAGCGCAGGAGTCCTGGCCCTGCTCTGCCCGCCTTTGCTCCCCGCTGCTGCCACCTCGCTCCCCGGCTCGTGCTGCTTCCCGGCACCGTGGGGGGGGGGGGTCCCTGCTGCGCCGTCCCGGGCAGGAGCAGCCCCCCAAGCCTGCATTAACCTCTGCCTGTCTCTGGCCGCTCTGTCAAGTCCCCCAGAGGACCTCTCCCACAGGCCCCAAGAGCATGCAGAACCCGGCCCGCGTGAGCAACGTCCCCAGCAACATCATCCGGAAAAACTCCCCCGCCGCCCGCAACGGGGGCACCGAAGCCGACGCGCACATCCTGGAGCTCAACCAGCAGGTAGGGAGGGCGCGCTGCCCGCGGCGCTGCCCGCGGCTCCCGGCCAGGGGCAGCCCCGGCCGCGGGAAAGGGTGGAGGGGGCGCAGCGTGAGCTCGGCGTGAGCGGTCCCCCCCCCCCTTTCCCGCAGCTGATGGATCTGAAGTTGACGGTGGACGGGCTAGAGAAGGAGCGGGATTTCTACTTCAGCAAATTGCGGGACATCGAGCTGATCTGCCAGGAGCACGAGAACGAGAACAGCCCCATCATCACCGGCATCATCAGCGTCCTCTACGCCACAGAGGTGAGTGCTGGGCGCCCGGCTCCTCGCCCTCGTCTCCAGCCTTCGCCTGGGGTGCCCGGGGCCGCGTTGGGGCTTTGCCGAGGTCTCCGCGCGGGGCCGGGAGGTGCTGCAGGCGCAAGGTGGCCCGGCCGTGGGGTGGGCGCGAGCCGGCGCCGAGGCTGGGCCCCCTCCCCGGGCTCACGGCTCGCCGTGCCCTTGTGCCAGGAGGGCTTCGCCCCGCCTGAGGACGACGAGCTGGAGGAGCAGCAGCAGCCAGAGGACCAGGACGAGTACTAGCCCCGGCCCGCTCCTCCGCCCCGCGACGAACCACCCCGCGTCGTTCCCCGACCATAGACATTCGAGGTTTTGAGTTTGTACGCCTCGCCCTGCACTATCACACATTATAACAGCGTCCAACCAGCCAGGCAGCCCCAGCTAGTGGTCTCCGTGCTCAGCAGATCCTGTGGGAAGCCACTGGCTGCATAATAAATATATATAAATACATAGAGGAGAACGCGGTTGTAAATAGGCCAGTGGCTGATGGGTGGGGAAGGGCTCTGGCCACCCTGCCCGGGGCCCCCAGCCCTCGCCACGTCCACCCCCCCATATTTATTTCAGTCGTCCTCTGTGGCGCGAGGGCCGCGGCTGCCCCAGGAGCCTGCTCCTTCCCCCGTCCCTGCCCGCCCCGCTGTGTTATAGCTGACGAGAAGGATTGAGCCCGTTGCGCGTTTTTCCCCGGGGTGGCTCTTAACTTGCACTTTGCCTCTGCTGGCTGCACCCCGCCAGCCCCGGTGCCCCGTGTAGATGGGGTGAAGCAGCAGCGCTGGAGACCTCTGCGTTTTTTGGGGGGGGGGGGGGGTCGGTGGCCGCCCGGCAGCCTGTAGGCGCTGGGGAGGCTGCGGCTCAGACAAGGGAGGTGATGTTTTCAGTTTCTTTGAAAGAATAAGGAAAAAAAATAATAATAATAATCGCAGCCTGGCTGAAGAAGCGGCCGCCAGCCCCACGCAGGTGGGGAGCGCCTGGGGGGGGGGCCCGGGGCTGGCCCTGCCGAAGAGCATCCCAAAGGGAAAAAGGGGAGGGGGGGGCATCCACGCTGCGGTGCCGGCGGTCGCCCCGTCCGCCTGCTGCAGCACCCGTCGCTGCTTCACCCAGGGCCGCTGCGACGCCGGGGCGCCCCGAGCCCGTGGCCGGGGGTCCCTGGGGCGGCCCACTCCCCCCCGCCCAGGGTGGGGGGGGGGGGGAACTCTCGCCCTGCAGCGCGTTCGTGCCGGTTTGACGAGAAGGGCGCGCAGCGTCCGCCTCGGCCACCTCCCCGTTTGCATCGCTTGTCGGAGCAGTCCGCCACACTGATTGCAAAGCCTGCATCTGTGTTTTAAGTTTTATTTAAAATAAACTCGTGTGGTTAAAAAGCCGGTCGTGCCCGTCTCTGCCCTGACTCTTGCGCCCAGCGCCGCAGCCCATCGGTCCCGGGTGCGGAGGGCGCCCGGCGCCGGCCGCATCTCCCGGGACAGGATCCCGGTGCGGGCAGCGGTGCAGCCGCCTTCGTGCTCCCGCCGGCCCCCGCGCCGCCTCATCTGCATGGACACGCCCCCTCCCGAACACACCCTCACCTGCATGGACACGCCCCCCTCCCGAACACACCCTCATCTGCATGGACACGCCCCCCTCCCGAACACACCCTCATCTGCATGGACACGCCCCCTCCCGAACACACCCTCATCTGCATGGACACGCCCCCCTCCCCGAACACACCCTCATCTGCATGGACACGCCCCCTCCCGAACACACCCTTATCTGCATGGACACGCCCCCCTCCCGAACACACCCTCATCTGCATGGACACGCCCCCCTCTCGAACACACCCTCATCTGCATGGACACGCCCCCTCCCGGACACACCCTCATCTGCATGGACACGCCCCCTCCCGAACACACCCTCATCTGCATGGACACGCCCCCTCCCGGACACACCCTCATCTGCATGGACACGCCCCCTCCCGGACACACCCTCATCTGCATGGACACGCCCCCTCCCGGACACACCCTCATCTGCATGGACACGCCCCCCTCCCCGAACACACCCTCATCTGCATGGACACGCCCCCTCCCGGACACACCCTCATCTGCATGGACACGCCCCCTCCCGGACACACCCTCATCTGCATGGACACGCCCCCTCCCGGACACACCCTCATCTGCATGGACACGCCCCCCCCCCGAACACACCCTCATCTGCATGGACACGCCCCCTCCCGGACACGCCCCCCCGAGGGTCCCCGCGGGCGCTCCCAGCACCTCCCCCGCCCCGCCCCGGCCGCGGCGCCCCGAGGCCACGGTGGTGGGCGCGGTGCAGCGCAGCGCAGCGGGAGCCCCAGGGCGCTCCGTGCCCAGCCGAGCCCGGGCCCGGCCGGCTGCTCCAAGTCTCCCCACCACCCTCCCGCAGCTGGCGGAGCGCGACGACGGACACGGGGAGACGGCGCTGCCGTGTTTATTCACCCCCTCCCTCCCTCCCTCCCCAACCGCCGCCGCCACCCACGGGGGCGAGCGAGCGATGCCGTCCCGGCTCCCCGCTCAGGGTGTCTTGGCCTTGCGGCGCTGGGTGCTCCAGAGCAGCAGGGAGAGGGCGGCCGCCACGGTGCCCAGCACGCCGCCGAAGAGCAGCACGGGGAAGGCGCCCTGCGGGGCAGAGCGGCGGTGAGCCGCGCCACGGCACCGCGCCGTGCCGCCGGACCCCGGGGTGCCCGCGGGCCGCTCACCTCCCGCAGGCACTTGTAGCCGCGCCAGGGGCTGGCGCAGAGGCACTGGGAGAGGCCGGGGCCGTCCGGGGCGCAGAGCGCGTTCTCGGGGCACAGCCAGGCTGCGGGAGCGCAGGAGCGGCGGCTGCGGGGCGGCTCCGCCGGGCCAGCACGGGGCTCCCCGCCGCCCCGGGGACGCGGCGGGGTCCCGGCTCGCGTGCCCCCCCCCGCCCGCCCGGCACCGTACCCAGCTCGCCGGAGCTGTTGCAGGGGTTCCTCTGGCCCCGGCAGAGCCGGCGGCTGCCGTGCGTCGTGTCCTGCTGCCAGGCGCCGCTCCCGCCGGGGCACTGCAGCCAGGGCGGCACCGCGCTGCGGCACGCGGCTCAGCGCCCAGCCGGCCCCCGGCTCCGCTGCCCTGCTGCCGGTGCCCCCCCGCGCCCGCTGCTGCTCCCCTCCTGCACCCGGCACCCCCTGCTCCTGCAGCCAGCGCCCCCCTGCTCCTGCACCCGGCGTCCCCCCGCTCCTGCACCCGCTGCTGCCCCGCTCCTGCTCCCGCTCCCGCTCCCACCCCGCTCCTGCTCCCGCCGCCCCCCTGCTCCTGCACCCGGCGTCCCCCTGCTCCTGCACCCACTGCTGCCCCGCTCCTGCACCCAGCGTCCCCCCGCTCCTGCACCCGGCGTCCCCCCGCTCCTGCACCCACTGCTGCCCCGCTCCTGCACCCAGCGTCCCCCCGCTCCTGCACCCGGCGTCCCCCCGCTCCTGCACCCGCTGCTGCCCCACTCCTGCACCCGGCGCCCCCCCGCTGCTGCCCCGCTCCTGCTCCCGGCACCCCCTGTTCCTGCTCCCACCCCGCTCCTGCTCCTGGCACCCCCCCCCAGCACCCCCCCACTCCTGCTCCCGCTGCCCCCGCTGTCCCCGCTCCCGCAGCCTGGGACTCACAGGCTCTGCAGGCGGGTGAAGCCCCGGAAGGAGGAGTTGGGCAGAGTCGCCAGCGGGTTCTCCGTCAGGTCGCTGCAAACAGACGCCCGCGCAGGTACCTTGCATCCTACACCTGCACCCGCAATCTGCACCTGCACCCTGCACCTGCACCCTGCACCCACAACCTGCCCCTGCACCCTGCCTCTACACCTGCACCCTGCACTCTGCCCCTGCATCCTACCGCTGCAGCCTGTAACCACACCTGCACCTTGCATCGTGCACCTTGCACCCTGCTGCCTGTACCTGCACCCTACCCCCGCACCGCGCACCCTGTACCGCGCACCCTGTACCTGCACTGCGCACCCTGTGCCTGCACCCTGCACCCGCACTGTGCACCCTGCCCCTACACCGCGCACCCTGCCCCTGCACCGCGCACCCTGTGCCTGCACCCTGCACCCGCACTGTGCACCCTGCCCCTGCACCGCGCACCCTGTACGTGCACCCTGCCCCTGCACTGCGCACCCTGTGCCTGCACCCTGCACCCGCACTGTGCACCCTGCCCCTACACCGCGCACCCTGCCCCTGCACCGCGCACCCTGTGCCTGCACCCTGCACCCGCACTGTGCACCCTGCCCCTGCACCGCGCACCCTGTACCTGCACCCTGTACCTGCACCGCGCACCCTGTACGTGCACCCTGTACCTGCACCGCGCACCCTGTGCCTGCACCCTGCACTCGCACTGTGCACCCTGCCCCTGCACCGCGCACCCTGTACCTGCACCCTGTACCTGCACCGCGCACCCTGTGCCTGCACCCTGCACCCGCACTGTGCACCCTGCCCCTGCACCGCGCACCCTGTACATGCACCCTGCCCCTGCACCGCGCACCCTGTACGTGCACCCTGCACCCGCACTGTGCACCCTGCCCCTGCACCGCGCACCCTGTACGTGCACCCTGCCCCTGCACCGCGCACCCTGTACCTACACCCTGCACCCGCACTGTGCACCCTGTACCTGCACCGCGCACCCTGTACGTGCACCCTGTACCTGCACTGCGCACCCTGCCCCTTCACCCTGCACCCGCACTGTGCACCCTGCCCCTACACCGCGCACCCTGCCCCTGCACCGCGCACCCTGTGCCTGCACCCTGCACCCGCACTGTGCACCCTGCCCCTGCACCGCGCACCCTGTACGTGCACCCTGTACCTGCACTGCGCACCCTGTACGTGCACCCTGTACCTGCACCGCGCACCCTGTGCCTGCACCCTGCACTCGCACTGTGCACCCTGCCCCTGCACCGCGCACCCTGTACCTGCACCCTGTACCTGCACCGCGCACCCTGTGCCTGCACCCTGCACCCGCACTGTGCACCCTGCCCCTGCACCGCGCACCCTGTACGTGCACCCTGCCCCTGCACCGCGCACCCTGTGCCTGCACCCTGCACCCGCACTGTGCACCCTGCCCCTGCACCGCGCACCCTGTACGTGCACCCTGTACCTGCACTGCGCACCCTGTGCCTGCACCCTGCACCCGCACTGTGCACCCTGCCCCTGCACCGCGCACCCTGTACGTGCACCCTGCCCCTGCACCGCGCACCCTGTGCCTGCACCCTGCACCCGCACTGTGCACCCTGCCCCTGCACCGCGCACCCTGTACGTGCACCCTGTACCTGCACTGCGCACCCTGTGCCTGCACCCTGCACCCGCACTGTGCACCCTGCCCCTGCACCGCGCACCCTGTACCTGCACCCTGTACCTGCACCGCGCACCCTGTACGTGCACCCTGCCCCTGCACCGCGCACCCTGTGCCTGCACCCTGCACTCGCACTGTGCACCCTGCACCTGCACCACGCACCCTGTACGTGCACCCTGTACCTGCACCGCGCACCCTGTGCCTGCACCCTGCACCCGCACTGTGCACCCTGCCCCTGCACCGCGCACCCTGTGCCTGCACCCTGCACCCGCACTGTGCACCCTGCCCCTGCACCGCGCACCCTGTACGTGCACCCTGCCCCTGCACCGCGCACCCTGTACCTACACCCTGCACCCGCACTGTGCACCCTGCCCCTGCACCGCGCACCCTGTACGTGCACCCTGTACCTGCACTGCGCACCCTGTGCCTGCACCCTGCACCCGCACTGTGCACCCTGCCCCTACACCGTGCACCCTGCCCCTGCACCGCGCACCCTGTGCCTGCACCCTGCACCCGCACTGTGCACCCTGTACCTGCACCGCGCACCCTGTACGTGCACCCTGTACCTGCACTGCGCACCCTGTGCCTGCACCCTGCACCCGCACTGTGCACCCTGCCCCTGCACCGCGCACCCTGTGCCTGCACCCTGCACCCGCACTGTGCACCCTGCCCCTGCACCGCGCACCCTGTGCCTGCACCCTGCACCCGCACTGTGCACCCTGCCCCTACACCGCGCACCCTGCCCCTGCACCGCGCACCCTGTGCCTGCACCCTGCACCCGCACTGTGCACCCTGTACCTGCACCGCGCACCCTGTACGTGCACCCTGTACCTGCACTGCGCACCCTGTGCCTGCACCCTGCACCCGCACTGTGCACCCTGCCCCTGCACCGCGCACCCTGTGCCTGCACCCTGCACCCGCACTGTGCACCCTGCCCCTGCACCGCGCACCCTGTGCCTGCACCCTGCACCCGCACTGTGCACCCTGCCCCTGCACCGCGCACCCTGTATGTGCACCCTGCCCCTGCACCGCGCACCCTGTACCTACACCCTGCACCCGCACTGTGCACCCTGCCCCTGCACCGCGCACCCTGTACCTGCACCCTGTACCTGCACTGCGCACCCTGTGCCTGCACCCTGCACCCGCACTGTGCACCCTGCCCCTACACCGCGCACCCTGCCCCTGCACCGCGCACCCTGTGCCTGCACCCTGCACCCGCACTGTGCACCCTGCCCCTGCACCGCGCACCCTGTACGTGCACCCTGTACCTGCACTGCGCACCCTGTGCCTGCACCCTGCACCCGCACTGTGCACCCTGCCCCTGCACCGCACACCCTGTGCCTGCACCCTGCACCCGCACTGTGCACCCTGCACCTGCACCGCGCACCCTGTACGTGCACCCTGTACCTGCACCGCGCACCCTGTACCTGCACCCTGCACCCGCACTGTGCACCCTGCCCCTGCACCGCGCACCCTGTACGTGCACCCTGTACCTGCACCATGCACCCTGCACCCGCAATGTGCGTCCTGTAGCTGCACCCTCTACGTGCACACTGCACCTGCACCCTCCACCCCGGCCCTGGGCCCTGCCAGCAGCACCACCCGGCCGCGATGCCGCAGCGCACCCCGCTCCCCGCGCACGGCCCAGCTCCGGAGGGGTGGGACCCGCTCGCCCCCCACCGCGGGGACAGGGACACCAGCCCAGGGCGCTGCGGGACGCGGGGCCGGGCCGAGGGCAGAGACCCGGCCCGGGGGGGCCCGCCACGCGCCATGCATATCCCCCAGGCCCCCCAGCCCCGTGCCCCCACCCCGGGGGGGCCGCGCACTCACAGCACGATGGCGCCCGCCGCCTCCGGCAGCCCCGGCGGGAGGCTCCGCAGAGAGCAGTTGCTCAGGTCCAGCCTGGAAATGGGGCGGGGGCGGCAGGGAGGGAGGCGGGGGCACCCTGCGCCGGCCCCCCGCACCCGCTGCGCCCCCCCAGGCACCCCGAGCACCCCCCTGCCCTTGTACCCACCGAGCACCCTGCATCCCCTGCATCCCCCCAGCCTCCTGCACCCACCGAGCACCCCGCACCCCTGGCATCCCCCTGCCCCCACCGAGCGCCCCCCACCCCTGCACCCCCCTGCACCCCACCCCCGAGCACCCCCACCCCCGTATCCCCCTGCACCCACCGAGCACCCCCCACCCCTCGCATCTCCCTGCCCCCCTGCACCCACCGAGCACCCCCCCGCATCCTCCCTGCCCCCCTAAGCACCCCACACCCCGCATCCCCCCCTGCACCCACTGAGCGCCCCCCATCCCCCGCATCCCGCCTGCACCCACCGAGCACCCCCCATCCTCCCGCACCCACCAAGCACCCCCCCACCCCTGCACCCGAGCACCCCCATGCCCCACCGAGCACCCCCATCCCCCCGCACCCACCGAGCACCCTTCCACCCCTGCACCCGAGCACCCCCCTGCACCCACCGAGCCCCCCCACCTCCCCCAGCTCTTACCCCACGATGCGGCCCGGCTGGGCGCCCCCGGCCAGGCAGCAGCGCCCCCGCGGCTCCGCGCCCGCCCTGCCCGCGCAGTACCGGCCCACGGCCGAGCCGTTGCCCAGCGGCCCCGGGCAGCACCCGCACACCTGCCCGCGACGGAGCCACCGCTGCCACCCACCCTCGCTGGTGGGGTCGCTGGCACCGACCCCCCTGCACCGAGCACCCCCCGACGGCACCGACACCCCCCTGCACCGAGCACCCCCCGACGGCACCGACACCCCCCTGCACCGGGCACCCCCCGACGGCACCGACACCCCCCTGCACCGAGCACCCCCCGACGGCACCGACCCCCCTGCACCGGGCACCCCCCGACGGCACCGACACCCCCCTGCACCGAGCATCCCCCGACGGCACCGACCCCCCTGCACCGAGCACCCCCCGACGGCACCGACACCCCCCTGCACCGGGCACCCCCCGACGGCACCGACCCCCCTGCACCGGGCACCCCCCGACGGCACCGACACCCCCCTGCACCGAGCATCCCCCGACGGCACCGACCCTCCTGCACCGAGCACCCCCCGACGGCACCGACCCCCCTGCACCGAGCATCCCCCGACGGCACCGACCCCCCTGCACCGAGCATCCCCCGACGGCACCGACCCTCCTGCACCGAGCACCCCCCGACGGCACCGACACCCCCCTGCACCGAGCACCCCCCGACGGCACCGACCCTCCTGCACCGAGCATCCCCCGACGGCACCGACCCCCCTGCACCGAGCACCCCCCCGACGGCACCGACACCCCCCTGCACCGAGCACCCCCCGACGGCACCGACCCTCCTGCACCGAGCACCCCCCGACGGCACCGATCCCCCCCTGCACCGAGCACCCCCCGACGGCACCGACCCTCCTGCACCGAGCATCCCCCGACGGCACCGACCCCCCTGCACCGAGCACCCCCCCGACGGCACCGACACCCCCCTGCACCGAGCACCCCCCGACGGCACCGACCCTCCTGCACCGAGCACCCCCCCGACGGCACCGATACCCCCCTGCACCGAGCACCCCCCCGACGGCACCGACCCTCCTGCACCGAGCACCCCCCGACGGCACCGACCCTCCTGCACTGGGCACCCCCCCGACAGCACCGACCCTCCTGCACCGAGCACCCCCCGACGGCACCGACCCCCCTGCACCGAGCACCACCCGACGGCACCGACACCCCCCTGCACCGGGCACCCCCCGACAGCACCGACCCCCCTGCACCGGGCACCCCCCGACGGCACCGACACCCCTGCACCGAGCACCCCCCGACGGCACCCCCCCCCCCCCGCACCGAGCACCCCCCGACGGCACCGATCCCCCCTGCACCGAGCACCCCCCGACGGCACCGACCCCCCTGCACCGAGCACCCCCCGACGGCACCGACCCTCCTGCACCGAGCACCCCCCGACGGCACCGACACCCCCCTGCACCGAGCACCCCCCGACGGCACCGACCCTCCTGCACCGAGCACCCCCCGACGGCACCGACCCTCCTGCACCGAGCACCCCCCCGACGGCACCGATCCCCCCCTGCACCGAGCACCCCCCGACGGCACCGACACCCCCCTGCACCGAGCACCCCCCGACGGCACCGACACCCCTGCACCGGGCACCCCCCGACGGCACCGATCCCCCTGCACCGGGCACCCCCCGACGGCACCGACCCTCCTGCACCGAGCACCCCCCGACGGCACCGACCCTCCTGCACCGAGCATCCCCCGACGGCACCGACACCCCCCTGCACCGAGCACCCCCCGACGGCACCGACACCCCCCTGCACCGGGCACCCCCCGACGGCACCGACACCCCCCTGCACCGGGCAACCTCCGACGGCACCGACCCCCCTGCACCGAGCATCCCCCGACGGCACCGATCCCCCCTGCACCGGGCACCCCCCGACGGCACCGACCCTCCTGCACCGAGCATCCCCCGACGGCACCGACACCCCCCTGCACCGAGCACCCCCCGACGGCACCGACACCCCCCTGCACCGGGCACCCCCCGACGGCACCGACACCCCCCTGCACCGGGCAACCTCCGACGGCACCGACCCCCCTGCACCGAGCACCCCCCGACGGCACCGATCCCCCCTGCACCGAGCACCACCCGACGGCACCGACCCCCCTGCACCGAGCACCCCCCGACGGCACCGACCCTCCTGCACCGAGCACCCCCCGACGGCACCGACACCCCCCTGCACCGAGCACCCCCCGACGGCACCGACACCCCCCTGCACCGAGCACCCCCCGACGGCACCGATCCCCCCTGCACCGAGCACCACCCGACGGCACCGACCCCCCTGCACCGAGCACCCCCCGACGGCACCGACCCCCCCTGCACCGGGCACCCCCCGACGGCACCGACCCCCCTGCACCGAGCACCCCCCGACGGCACCGACCCCCCTGCACCGGGCACCCCCCGACGGCACCGACACCCCTGCACTGGGCACCCCCCGACGGCACCGACCCTCCTGCACCGAGCACCCCCCGACGGCACCGACCCCCCTGCACCGAGCACCCCCCGACGGCACCGACCCTCCTGCACCGAGCACCCCCCGACGGCACCGACACCCCCCTGCACCGAGCACCCCCCGACGGCACCGACACCCCCCTGCACCGGGCACCCCCCGACGGCACCGATCCCCCCTGCACCGAGCACCCCCCGACGGCACCGACACCCCCCTGCACCGAGCACCCCCCCGACGGCACCGACCCCCCTGCACCGGGCACCCCCCGACGGCACCGACCCTCCTGCACCGAGCACCCCCCGACGGCACCGACCCCCCTGCACCGGGCACCCCCCGACAGCACCCCCCCCCCCGCACCGAGCCCCCCCGACGGCACCGACCCCCCTGCACCGGGCACCCCCCGACAGCACCCCCCCCCCGCACCGACCCCCCCCGACGGCACCGACCCTCCTGCACCGGGCACCCCCCGACAGCACCCCCCCCCCGCACCGAGCCCCCCCGACGGCACCGACCCTCCTGCACCGGGCACCCCCCGACAGCACCCCCCCCCCGCACCGAGCCCCCCCGACGGCACCGACCCCCCTGCACCGAGCCCCCCCGACGGCACCGACCCTCCTGCACCGGGCACCCCCCGACAGCACCCCCCCCCCCGCACCGAGCCCCCCCCCCATTCCCCCCGTGCCCCCCCTCACCGTGCCGGCGGCCCGGGGCAGCAGCGGCAACAGCAGCAGCAGCAGGAGGCGGGCGGCCATGGCTGCGGCCCGCCGCGCTCTTCCGGCCCCGCCCCTCGCTCCCGGCCCCGCCCCTCGCTCCCGGCTCCGCCCCGCCCCTCGCTCCCGGCCCCGCCCCCCGCCCCGCCCCGCCGAGGACCTGGCACCAGGCCGCCCCCTGCCGGGCCGCGCGGGCGCTGCAGCTGGCGGAGAGGGGCGGGGCCTGGAGCGAGGGGCGGGGCCAGGCAGAGAGGGGCGGGGCCAGGCAGAGAGGGGCGGGGCCGGGAGGCGCAGCTGCTGCAGGGCAGCGCAGAGCGGCGCAGGGCAGCGCAGTGCGGGGTCCGCAGTGCTCTCGGGCAGCGGCGGTGCGGCCCGGGGCAGTGCAGTGCGGGGTGGGACGGTGCGGGGCTGCACGGTGTGGGCCAGGGCAGTGCAGTGCAGTGTGGGGCTGTGCGGTGCAGCCCAGGGCAGTGCAGTGCAGGGAGGGACGGTGCGGGGCTGCACGGTGTGGGCCAGGGCAGTGCAGTGCAGTGTGGGGCTGTGCGGTGCGGCCCGGGGCAGTGCAGTGCGGGGAGGGACGGTGCGGGGCTGCACGGTGTGGGCCAGTGCAGTGCAGTGCGGGGAGGGACGGTGCGGGGCTGCACGGTGTGGGCCAGGGCAGTGCAGTGCGGGGAGGGACGGTGCGGGGCTGCGCGGTGCAGCCCAGGGCAGTGCAGTGCGGGGAGGGACGGTGCGGGGCTGCACGGTGTGGGCCAGGGCAGTGCAGTGCGGGGAGGGACGGTGCGGGGCTGCGCGGTGCAGCCCAGGGCAGTGCAGTGCGGGGAGGGACGGTGCGGGGCTGCACGGTGTGGGCCAGGGCAGTGCAGTGCAGTGTGGGGCTGTGCGGTGCAGCCCGGGGCAGTGCAGTGCAGGGAGGGACGGTGCGGGGCTGCACGGTGTGGGCCAGGGCAGTGCAGTGCAGTATGGGGCTGTGCAGTGCGGCCCAGGGCAGTGCAGTGCATTGTGGGGCTGTGCAGTGCGGCCCAGGGCAGTGCAGTGCAGGGAGGGACGGTGCGGGGCTGCGCGGTGTGGGCCAGGGCAGTGCAGTGCAGTGTGGGGCTGTGCGGTGCAGCCCAGGGCAGTGCAGTGCAGGGAGGGACGGTGCGGGGCTGCACGGTGTGGGCCAGGGCAGTGCAGTGCAGTGTGGGGCTGTGCGGTGCAGCCCAGGGCAGTGCAGTGCGGGGTGGGACGGTGCGGGGCTGCACGGTGTGGGCCAGGGCAGTGCAGTGCAGTGTGGGGCTGTGCAGTGCGGCCCGGGGCAGTGCAGTGCAGGGAGGGACGGTGCGGGGCTGCACGGTGTGGGCCAGGGCAGTGCAGGGTATTGTGGGGCTGTGCAGTGCGGCCCAGGGCAGTGCAGTGCAGGGAGGGACGGTGCGGGGCTGCACGGTGTGGGCCAGGGCAGTGCAGTGCAGTGTGGGGCTGTGCGGTGCGGCCCGGGGCAGTGCAGTGCGGGGAGGGACGGTGCGGGGCTGCACGGTGTGGGCCAGGGCAGTGCAGTGCAGTGTGGGGCTGTGCGGTGCAGCCCGGGGCAGTGCAGTGCAGGGAGGGACGGTGCGGGGCTGCACGGTGTGGGCCAGGGCAGTGCAGTGCAGTGTGGGGCTGTGCAGTGCGGCCCAGGGCAGTGCAGTGCATTGTGGGGCTGTGCAGTGCGGCCCGGGGCAGTGCAGTGCAGGGAGGGACGGTGCGGGGCTGCGCGGTGTGGGCCAGGGCAGTGCAGTGCAGTATGGGGCTGTGCAGTGCGGCCCAGGGCAGTGCAGTGCGGGGAGGGACGGTGCGGGGCTGCACGGTGCGGGCCAGGGCAGTGCAGTGCGGGGAGGGACGGTGTGGGACTGTGCAGTGCGGCCCAGGGCAGTGCAGTGCAGGGCAGGACAGTGCAGGGCTGCGCAGCGCGGCCCAGGGCAGTGCAGTGCGGGGCGGGACGGCGAGGGGCTGCGCAGGGCAGGGCAGTGCAGCCCGGGGCAGTGCGGGGCAGGGCGGGACGGCGTGCTGCAGTCGGGGCTGGGGTGAGGCAGGGTGATGAGGTTCAGTGCCCAGCAGTGCAGGTGCTGCAGGGCAGCGGCGGTTCGGGACAAGGTCCTGCACTCGAGTTCGGGGCCGGGCGACGCGGGGCGACGCGGGGGTGCGAGTTCGGGGCCGGGCGACGCGGGGGCGACGCGGGGGCGCGAGTTCGGGGCAGGGCGACGCGGGGGCGCGAGTTCGGGGCCGGGCGACGCGGGGGCGCGAGTTCGGGGCAGGGCGACGCGGGGCGACGCGGGGGCGCGAGTTCGGGGCAGGGCGACGCGGGGGTGACGCGGGGGCGCGAGTTCAGGGCAGGGTGACACGGGGGTGACGCGGGGGCGCGAGTTCGGGGCCGGGCGACGCGGGCCGATGCGGGGGCGCGAGTTCGGGGCCGGGCGACGCGGGGGCGCGAGTTCGGGGCAGGGCGACACGGGGGTGACGCGGGGGCGCGAGTTCGGGGCAGGGCGACGCGGGGGTGACGGGGGGCGCGAGTCCGGGGCCGGGCTGCGGGTTTGGCGCGGCCCTGGGGGCGGCCGGCGCGCTCAGCCCCGTTCCCGGGCGGTCTGCGAGCACGGCCCTGCCCCGGGCGGGCGCCTGGCCCCGCAGCGGCTGGGCCACCCAGGGGTGCTGCGGGGACGCCGTGGGGCAGGAACCGCAGCACGGGGCGGCACCCAGCCCCATCCCGCTCCCGGAGGGCCCCGCCGGCCCCAGCAGCGAGCCGGGGGGGGGGCCGGCGGGGAGCGGGCGTGCTGCCCCAGCTCTGGGGGGGGGGTGCGCGGCTGGTGCCGGCACCGGGGCAGGGGAATGAGCGAATGGATGACGGGGCCGGTGGCGGCGGCGGGGGGGGGGGGGGTGAGACGTGCCGGGGCAGTCGGCGGACGCCGGCCTGGGGGCCCCGCGGCGGCTGGCCCAGGCCGGAATAGCTGAGCCATTAACCGGGACGTGCCGAGAGCCGCGGCACCGCCAAGGCGGGGGGGCTCCAAGCGGGGCCCGTGCTGCCCCGGCCGCGCCGGGCGCGGGGCTCGGCCGAAGCGGAGAGGCCCAGGAGGCCGCCGGTGCCCTCTGGACTCGCGGGGGGGGGGGGCCGGGGCAGCGGAGCGGCGTGCCCTGGGCGCGCTGCCCCGGGCCGAGGCGCCGCCGGCACCGGTTGGGGCCCGTGACCCCCGGGGTCACCAACGGCCGCGCGCCTGCGCATGCGCGAGGGGGGGGGTTTTGGGAGGGGGGAAGGTGCAGCGCGGCCATTGGCGGCGGCGGCCGGCGGCGTCATCGGCGCGCGCGGGGCAGGGGCGGAAGCGCGGCGGCGGCTGCCCTGGCTGACGTCATCGAGGCGCGCGGCCGGCGGCGGCCAGGGCAGCACGTGGGTCGGGCCACGCCGCCGCCGCCGCCGCCGCCGCCCGGTGAGCGTCCGCCCGCCGCGCTGCTCGGGGCACGCCGGCCGCACCGGGGCCGGGGGGGGCAGCCGGGTCCGGGCAGCGGGCACACGGCACGGCGGGCAGGGCTCCGGGCGGGGACACCGGGGACACCGGGGACACGGAGGGGACGGAGGGACAGGGCTACGGGCGGGGACACCGCGGAAACCGGGGACAGGGAGGGGACGGAGGAGCAGGGCTGCGGGCAGGGGACACCGGGGACATGGAGGGGACGGAGGAGCAGGGCTGCGGGCAGGGGACACCGGGGACAGGGAGGGGACGGAGGAGCAGGGCTGCGGGCAGGGGACATTGGTGACAGGGAGGGGACGGAGGAGCAGGGCTGCGGGCAGGGGACACCGGGGACAGGGAGGGGACGGAGGAGCAGGGCTGCGGGCAGGGGACACCGGGGACAGGGAGGGGACGGAGGAGCAGGGCTGCGGGCAGAGACACCGGGGACAGGGAGGGGATGGAGGAGCAGGGCTGCGGGCAGAGACACCGGGGACAGGGAGGGGACAGAGGAGCAGGGCTGCGGGCAGGGACACCGGGGACAGCAGGGACATGGAGGAGACGAAGGAGCAGGGCTCCAGACAGGGACACCGGGGACAGGGAGGTGATGGAGGAGCAGGGCTGCGGGCAGGGGACATTGGTGACAGGGAGGGGACGGAGGAGCAGGGCTGCGGGCAGGGACATTGGTGACAGGGAGGGGACGGAGGAGCAGGGCTGCGGGCAGGGACATTGGTGACAGGGAGGTGATGGAGGAGCAGGGCTGCGGGCAGAGACACCGGGGACAGGGAGGGGACGGAGGAGCAGGGCTGCGGGCAGGGACACCGGGGACAGGGAGGGGACGGAGGAGCAGGGCTGCGGGCAGGGGACACCGGGGACAGGGAGGGGACGGAGGAGCATTGCTGCGGGCAGGGGTCATTGGTGACAGGGAGGGGACATGGAGGAGACGAAGGAGCAGGGCTGCGGGCAGGGACACCGGGGACAGGGAGGGGACGGAGGAGCAGGGCTGCGGGCAGGGACACCGGGGACAGCAGGGACATGGAGGAGACGAAGGAGCAGGGCTCCAGACAGGGACACCGGGGACAGGGAGGGGATGGAGGAGCAGGGCTGCGGGCAGGGGTCATTGGTGACAGGGAGGGGACGGAGGAGCAGGGCTGCGGGCAGGGGACATTGGTGACAGGGAGGGGACGGAGGAGCAGGGCTGCGGGCAGGGGTCATTGGTGACAGGGAGGGGACGGAGGAGCAGGGCTGCGGGCAGGGGTCATTGGTGACAGGGAGGGGACGGAGGAGCAGGGCTGCGGGCAGGGACATTGGTGACAGGGAGGGGACGGAGGAGCAGGGCTGCGGGCAGGGGACATTGGTGACAGGGAGGGGACGGAGGAGCAGGGCTGCGGGCAGGGACACCGGGGACAGGGAGGGGACGGAGGAGCAGGGCTGCGGGCAGGGACACCGGGGACAGCAGGGACATGGAGGAGACGAAGGAGCAGGGCTCCAGACAGGGACACCGGGGACAGGGAGGGGATGGAGGAGCAGGGCTGCGGGCAGGGGTCATTGGTGACAGGGAGGGGACGGAGGAGCAGGGCTGCGGGCAGGGGACACTGGGGACAGGGAGGGGATGGAGGAGCAGGGCTGCGGGCAGGGACACCGGGGACAGGGAGGGGACAGAGGAGCATTGCTGCGGGCAGGGACACCGGTGACAGGGAGGGGATGGAGGAGCATTGCTGCGGCAGGGACACCGGGGACAGGGAGGGGACAGAGGAGCAGGGCTGCGGGCAGGGACATTGGTGACAGGGAGGGGACGGAGGAGCAGGGCTGCCGGCAGGGGACATTGGTGACAGGGAGGTGATGGAGGAGCAGGGCTGCGGGCAGAGACACCGGGGACAGGGAGGGGACGGAGGAGCAGGGCTGCGGGCAGGGGACATTGGTGACAGGGAGGGGACGGAGGAGCAGGGCTGCGGGCAGGGGACATTGGTGACAGGGAGGGGACGGAGGAGCAGGGCTGCGGGCAGGGGACATTGGGGACAGGGAGGGGACGGAGGAGCAGGGCTGCAGGCAGGGGACATTGGGGCCGGTGCAGCGGGGCCTTGAGCCGGGGGGTCCCGGGGCCGCCGGGCAGCAGTCCTTGGGCCGGGGGCCCGTGGGGTCGGCGCTGGGCAGCGGGCGCCAGCCGCCCCGTGTTTAGTCTGCGGGCTGGAGCGTGCGGGTGACCTTGGACCCTGCCTGGGCGCTGCGGCGTGCCGGGCAGGGCCGGGCCGGGCGGCGGGAGGCGTGCTGCCCTCTCACCCCCTTCCCTCCCTGCCTCCCTCCCTTCGCGCTGGGTGGGGGCGGCGGCGGCGGGCCCCCCCTGCCCGCGCCGCCTCCCCGCCGAGGCCGGCAGGTCCGGGCAAGCCGCCCCCGGTGCCAGGCGCTGCCAGGCTCAGCTTAATCCCCGTCGGCGTGCCCCAGGCATTCCTGGGCGGATCGCGGCCGTGCCCCCTGCCCGCCCCACGGCGCGGGGTTGGGGGGGGTCTGGGCGCCCACCGGAGGGCACGAGGGTCCCTGTCCCGCTGCTGGGGGGCCGTGCTGCCCCCGGCCGGCCCGTCCCGCTCGCTGCCGGGTTTGGCGGGACGGTCTCGTTCCCGGGGTGGCCGCGGTGGGTTTGGCTGCGTGGGCCGGGTGCAGCCGAGCTCGGCCAGCCGGTCTCGTTCCTGGGGTGGCCGCGGTGGGTTTGGTTGCGTGGGCCGGGTGCAGCCGAGCTCGGCCGGCCGGTCTCGTTCCCGGGGTGGCCGCGGTGGGTTTGGTTGCGTGGGCCGGGTGCAGCCGAGCTCGGCCGGCCGGTCTCGTTCCCGGGGTGGCCGCGGTGGGTTTGGTTGCACGGGCCGGGTGCAGCCGGGTTTGGCGGGACGGTCTCGTTCCCGGGGTGGCCGCGGTGGGTTTGGCTGCGTGGGCCGGGTGCAGCCGAGCTCGGCCGGCCGGTCTCGTTCCCGGGGTGGGTTTGGCTGCGTGGGCCGGGTGCAGCCGGGTTTGGCGGGGCTGCGCGGGGCCGCGGCTCTGGGTGGGTCTGTTTTTGCAGCCGGGCTCTTGGTGTTCCTTGGAGCAGGTTCCCGTTTGCCTTGGACGCGGAGAGGCCGGTGGAGGCGACCAGGCGGCGGGAGGAGGCGGCGGCGCGCCGAGAGCGCCAGGAGCCCGGCGCCGAACCCTGCCCAGAGCGGGTGGGAGGGCTAAGGTGACGTTCCTGTTCCTCTCCCCCGCCCCTGCCGGGTCCTTGAGACGGGCTGAGATTAGCCGCGCGAGCGAAGGTCCCTTGTGCCGCTTGCTCCCAGCTCCTGGTCCGGACCCGGGCGTCGGAGCAGCGGGACGGCGTGCCCCGCGCTCAGCCCCGCCGGCGCCTCCTCACCCTGCCCTCCCTTCCCTTGCAGCTCGGCGCTCCGGCGGGATGCCGGCCCGGACCCGCTGCCAGGGCGGCCGCCGGGCATCGGCGCGCCCATGAGCCGGCGAGGGAGCGTGCCGGGCAGGTGGCCTGGTGGGAGCAGGTACGGCGGGCGAGCGGTAACGGGACGCCCTCGCCATGGAGTTCACGGCGATCGACTACATCATCTTCGCGCTGCTGCTGGTGCTGTCGTCGGCCATCGGGCTGTTCTACGCGCTGAGCGGGGGCCGGCAGCGCACGGTGCAGGAGTTCCTCCTGGCCAACCGCAACATGGGCTTCCTGCCCGTGGCCCTCTCCTTGCTGGCCACCTTCCAGTCGGCCGTGGCCATCCTGGGCGCGCCGGCCGAGATCTACCGCTTCGGCACCGAGTACTGGTTCCTCGGCTGCTCCTACCTCCTGGGGCTGCTCATCCCGGCGCACGTCTTCATCCCCGTCTTCTACCGCCTGCAGCTCACCAGCACCTACGAGGTGAGCGGGGCCGTGCCCCTTGTCCTGGCGTCAGGCCTGCCGTGGCCGAGCGGACGCTCCCCCCTGCCCGCTCCGCGCCGTTTGTCCCGGCGCTGGCTGGCCCGGTCGCGGCAGCAGGAGCTGCCGGTTTCGGGGGTGCCGAGCCGGGGGCCGCCGGGGACGTCTTCGCTGCACGCCCGCCCCGCGGCAGGAAGAGGGGGGGACGGGGACGGGTCCCCGACGCCCTCTCTGCCCCCCCCTCCCCGCAGTACCTGGAGCTGCGCTTCAACAAGGCCGTGCGCATCTGCGGCACCGTCACCTTCATCTTCCAGATGGTGAGTGGGGCGGGGGGGGGGGAGACCCCCGCGAGGGCCGCGGCCGCACGCCCTGCCGGCCCGGCGCTGCGAGCGCTGCTCTCCCCGCAGGTCATCTACATGGGGGTGGTGCTCTACGCGCCCGCGCTGGCCCTCAACGCAGGTAAGGGGCTGGGGAGGGGGGGGTCTCACCCAGCCTGGGGAGCCCGGGGGCTGGGTGCTGGCGGGGGCAGCGCAGCTCCTGCCGCCGGCGGTGGGCTGCCGCTGCTCGTTGACCGCCCGCTCCGCTTCCAGTGACGGGCTTTGACCTGTGGAGCGCGGTGCTCACCATAGGGCTGGTCTGCACGCTGT
Source organism: Struthio camelus (assembly GCF_040807025.1). Lineage (NCBI taxonomy): Eukaryota > Metazoa > Chordata > Aves > Struthioniformes > Struthionidae > Struthio > Struthio camelus. The sequence goes on along the minus strand of NC_090944.1, from coordinate 1,113,755 downwards.
ACACCACGCTGGTGAGTCGGTGCCGGCGCCGGGCTGGGCACGGGTCCCCCGTCCCCGGGGTTGCGTGACGCGGGCGCTGTCCCTCCGCAGGGCGGGCTGAAGGCCGTCATCTGGACCGACGTCTTCCAGACGCTGGTGATGTTCGCGGGGCAGCTGGCCGTCATCGTGGTGGGCGCCCAGCGGGTGGGCGGCATCGCCCGCGTCTGGCGCCTGGCGCGCGAGGAGGGCAAGATCTCCGGCGTCGAGTGAGCGCCGCCCGGGGCTGGGCTGCCCCCAACCCAGAGGGGGGCCGCGGCGGCCGGGGAGGGGTCGGGGTCCGGGGGCAGCGGCCCGTCCTGCTGCGCCGCAGCCCCCCTCCCCACCCCGCCGTGACCCCGGCCTCCCCCACGGGTCTCCGCAGCCTCAACCCCGACCCCTTCGAGCGCCACACTTTCTGGACCCTGGCGTTCGGGGGTGTCTTCATGATGCTGTCGCTCTACGGGGTGAACCAGGCGCAGGTGCAGCGGTACCTGAGCTCCCGCAGCGAGAAGGAGGCCGTGCTGTGAGTGGGGCCGGGCAGCGGGCCGGGCGCGTGGGGCTGGCCGGCCCCCCTCCCCAGCTCACCTCTCCCTTCCTCCTGCCGCCCGCCCGCAGCTCCTGCTACGCCGTCTTCCCCTGCCAGCAGATCGTGCTGTGTCTCAGCTGCCTCACCGGCCTCGTCATGTTCGTCTACGACCGGGAGCACCCGCTCGCCCCCAGCCACGGCCAGGCCTCCTCCGACCAGGTACGGTAGCAGGTACCCGTCCCCGCCGCCCCCCCGGCAGCCCGAGCCGGCTGCCCCTGCCGGGGGCCGCTCTCAGCCCCGCCGTCCTGCACCCAGATGGTGCTCTACTTCGTCATGGACGTGCTGAAGGACCTGCCGGGGCTGCCGGGCCTCTTCGTGGCCTGCCTGTTCAGCGGGTCCCTGAGGTAGGTGAGGGTCCCTGAGGTAGGTGAGGGTCCCATCGCCATCCCCGCCGCCGGCAGGACCCTCTCCACCGCCCCCCTCCTCCTCCTTCGCAGCACCATCTCCTCCGCCTTTAACTCGCTGGCCACCGTCACCATGGAGGACCTGGTGCGGCCCCACTTGCCCGACCTCCCGGAGTCGCGGGCCACGCTGCTCTCCAAGCTGCTGGGTGAGCCGTGGGGCGGCCGGGGGGCGGCGGCGGCGGTGGTGGGACGCGGCCCCGTCGTGACCCCGGCTCTCCTCCCCGCAGCTCTGGGCTACGGGCTGCTCTGCTTGGGCATGGCCTACGCCTCCTCCGTGATGGGCCCCGTGCTGCAGGTAGGGCGCAGCCGCCGCAGGGGTGCGGGGGGCCCACCGGCGGGGCGGTGGTCCGGGCCTCAGCCCCGCCGGTGTCCCCGCAGGCCGCCATCAGCATCTTCGGCATGGTGGGCGGCCCGCTGCTGGGCCTCTTCTGCCTCGGCATGTTCTTCCCCTGCGCCAACCCCACGGTGAGTAGCGAGCGCGTCCCGCGCCGCCGGCCGGGGCCGCAACGGCCCCGGCAGCCGGCCCGGCACCCCGCTGCCATCGGCGCCCCGTGCTTTGCCGCGTAGGGTGCCGTGGTGGGGCTGGCGGCGGGTCTGGCCATGGCCTTCTGGGTCGGCATCGGCAGCCTGGTGCAGAACGGGCGGGCGGCCGGCGGGGCCCCGCCGCCCAACGGCACCGCCGCCGGGCCCCCCGCCGGCAACCTCACCACCGTCCTGGCGGCCACCCTGCTCGCCTCCACGCCGGCCCCGCAGAGGTGAGCGGCCTCGGGGTCCTGCGGCCACACTTTGGGGGGGGGGATGCTGCCGGTCCCCCCTCCCCTGCTGCCGCTCCGTCCCCCCCCGTCACCGCCCCCCTCGCTGTCCCCGCAGCCCCACCGGCCTGCAGAAGTTTTACAACCTGTCCTACATGTGGTACAGCGCCCACAACTCCACCACCGTCATCCTCGTGGGGCTCCTCGTCAGCCTGCTCACCGGTGCGGGCGCCCGGGGGGCGGCACGGTGGGGGGGCTGCGCGGCCGGGGGGCTGCGCGGCTGGGGGAGTGCGTGTCGGGGGGCTGCGTGGCCGGGGGGCTGTGCAGCAGGGGGCTGCGCGGCCGGGGGGCTGCACGGCTGGGGGAGTGCGTGTCGGGGGGCTGCGCGGCCGGGGGGCTGTGCAGCAGGGGGCTGCGCGGCCGGGGGGCTGCACGGCTGGGGGAGTGCGTGTCGGGGGGCTGCGCGGCCGGGGGGCTGCGTGGCTGGGGGGGTGCGTGTCGGGGGGCTGCGAGCTGGGGGGACTGCGCGGCCGGGGGGCTGCGTGGTCGGGGGGCTGCACGGCTGGGGGAGTGCGTGTCAGGGAGCTGCGAGCTGGGGGGACTGTGCGGCCGGGGGGCTGCACAGCTGAGGGAGTGCGTGTCGGGGGGCTGCGCGGCCGGGGGGCTGCACAGCTGAGGGAGTGCGTGTCGGGGGGCTGCGCAGCCGCGGGGCTGCGCAGCCGCGGGGCTGCACGGCGGGGGGCTGTGTGGCTGGGGGAGTGCGTGTCGGGGGGCTGCGAGCTGGGGGGACTGCGTGGCTGGGGGGCTGCACGGCTGAGGGAGTGCGTGTCGGGGAGCTGCGCGGCCGGGGGGCTGCACAGCTGGGGGGCTGTGCAGCTGGGGGGAGTGCATGTCGGGGGGCTGCATGGCCGGGGGGCTGCGTGCCCAGGGGGCTGCACAGCTGGGGGAGCACGTGTCGGGGGGCTGCGTGGCCGGGGGGCTGTGCAGCAGGGGGCTGCACGGTCGGGGGGCTGCACAGCTGGGGGAGTGCGTGTCAGGGGGCTGCGCGGCCAGGGGCCTGCGCGGTTGGGGGGCTGCACTGATGAGGGAGTGCATGTCGGGGGGCTGCGCGGCCGGGGGGCTGCACAGCCGGGGGGCTGCGCAGCTGGGGGGAGTGCATGTCGGGGGGCTGCGCGGCTGAGGGAGTGCATGTCGGGGGGCTGCATGGCCGGGGGGCTGCGTGCCCAGGGGGCTGCTCAGCTGGGGGAGCACGTGTCGGGGGGCTGCACGGCCAGGGGGCTGTGCAGCCGGGGGCCAGCACAGCTGGGGGAGTGCGTATTGGGGGGCTGCGCACCCGGGGGAGTGCATGTTGGGGGGCTGCGCACCCGGAGGAGTACGTGTCGGGGGCTGCACGGCCGGGGGGCTGCACAGCTGGGGGAGCACGTGTCGGGGAGTGCGTGTTGGGGGGCTGCGAGCCGGGGGGCTGCACGGCCAGGGGAGTGCATGCCGGGGGGCTACGCCAGGGGGCTGCGACCCAGGGGTCTGTGTATCTGGAGGGGCTGCACAACCGGTGGAGTGCGTGCTGGGGGACTGCAGGGCTAGGGGGCTGCACGGCTGGGGGGCTGCACGACTGGGGGAGTGCGTGTCAGGGGGCTACACCAGGGGGCTGCGTATCTGGAGGGGCTGCACAGCCCGGGGAGTTCATGTTGGGGGCTACACCAGGGGGCTGCGAGCCGGGGGGTCTGTGTGTCCAGAGAGGCTGCATGACTGGGGACTGCACCGGGGCTCTGTGGGTCAGGGGGCTGCATGGTCGGGGGTCTGCGTATCCAGAGCGGCTGCACGGTCGGGGGGCTGCACCAGAGGGCTGTGAGCTGGGGGGGCTGCGTGTCTGGGAGGGCTGCACAGCTGGGGGCTGCACTGGGGCTCTGTGGGTCGGGGGACTGCACCAGGGGGCTGCGAGCTGGGGGTCTGTGTATCGGAGGGGCTGCACGGTTGGGGGGCTGCACCAGGGCTCTGTGGGTCGGGGGGCTGCAGTCCCGGGGGGTCTGCGTATCTGGAGGGGGCTGCACGGTCAGGGGGCTGCACAGGGGGGCTGCACCAGAGGGCTGCGAGCAGGGGGGTCTGCATATCCGGAGGGGCTGCACAGTCGTGGGGGGCTGCACCAGGGCTCTGTGGGTCGGGGGGCTGCGAGCTGGGGGTCTGCATATCCAGAGGGGCTGCACAGTCGGGGGGACTGCACCAGGGCTCTGTGGGTCGGGGGGCTGCGAGCTGGGGGTCTGCATATCCAGAGGGGCTGCACAGTCGGGGGGGGCTGCACCAGGGCTCTGTGGGTCGGGGGGCTGCGAGCTGGGGGTCTGCATATCCAGAGGGGCTGCACAGTCGGGGGGACTGCACCAGGGCTCTGTGGGTCGGGGGGCTGCGAGCTGGGGGTCTGCATATCCGGAGGGGCTGCACAGTTGGGGGGACTGCACCAGGGCTCTGTGGGTCGGGGGGCTGCGAGCTGGGGGTCTGCATATCCGGAGGGGCTGCACAGTCGGGGGGACTGCACCAGGGCTCTGTGGGTCGGGGGGCTGCGAGCTGGGGGTCTGCATATCCAGAGGGGCTGCACAGTCGGGGGGACTGCACCAGGGCTCTGTGGGTCGGGGGGCTGCGAGCTGGGGGTCTGCATATCCAGAGGGGCTGCACAGTCGGGGGGACTGCACCAGGGCTCTGTGGGTCGGGGGGCTGCGAGCTGGGGGTCTGCATATCCAGAGGGGCTGCACAGTCGGGGGGACTGCACCAGGGCTCTGTGGGTCGGGGGGCTGCGAGCTGGGGGTCTGCATATCCGGAGGGGCTGCACAGTCGGGGGGACTGCACCAGGGCTCTGTGGGTCGGGGGGCTGCGAGCTGGGGGTCTGCATATCCGGAGGGGCTGCACAGTCGGGGGGACTGCACCAGGGCTCTGTGGGTCGGGGGGCTGCGAGCTGGGGGTCTGCATATCCGGAGGGGCTGCACAGTCGGGGGGACTGCACCAGGGCTCTGTGGGTCGGGGGGCTGCGAGCTGGGGGTCTGCATATCCGGAGGGGCTGCACAGTCGGGGGGACTGCACCAGGGCTCTGTGGGTTGGGGGGCTGCGAGCTGGGGGTCTGCATATCCAGAGGGGCTGCACAGTCGGGGGGACTGCACCAGGGCTCTGTGGGTCGGGGGGCTGCGAGCTGGGGGTCTGCATATATGGAGAGGCTGCACGGTTGGGGGGCTGCACCTGGGGCTCTGTGGGTCGGGGGGGCCGCACCAGGGGGCTGCAATCCGGGGGGGGGGGGGGGGCTGCGCACCGAGGGGGCTGCTGCAGCCCCCTGCCCCGCTCTGCCGCCAGGCCCCACGCCGGGGGAGGCCGTGGACCCCCGCACCATCTACCCCGTGCTGCCTCGCCTCTTCTGCTGCCTGCCGCCGAGGTGCCGGGAGAAGCTGCGCTGCGGCGTGCGCTCCGCTGGCCAGGTGAGGGGGGGGGGGGCCGGGGGTCCCGCAGCGACCCCGGCCCCCTGCCCGCCGCCCGCCACCGCCCTCTGCCCGCAGGAGGCGGCCGGGGCGCCGCAGCCCCCCCACGCCGTGCTCAAGAGCAGCAACGGGCTGCCCAACGGCCCCGCCGGCGGCACGCGGCCGCGGGACGAGGAGGAGGAGGAGGAGGAAGGACAGGGCTACATCCGCCCGGTGGGGGCTCCCGCCTACACCGTGCAGGAGACGTCGTTCTGAGCCGGCACCCGCCCCCCCCCCCCCGGCCAGGGGGCACGGACCACCGCGGGGCTCTTGCACAAGGCCAGAGAGCACCAAAAACTGGGGGGGGAGGGGAGGTCCCTGCCCCGGGGGGCTGCACCGCTGCTGCGCGCCAGGGCGCCGTGGGACCAGCCCCAACCCCTGGTGGGGGGGGGTCCGTGCCCCCTGCCCGGCTCCCCGCGGCTCTGGGACCAGTGCTGGGGGGACGAGCGGGAGGGGTCGCCCACCCCGGCCCCCCGCCCGGGGCCACGTGCCTTACCGCGCCGGCTTGTCCCCCCCCCCCCAATAAACCGTTCCCCTGCAGGTGTCGGACCCCCTCCCACGCCCCCCCGGGGGGGACGGCGGCGGCGCGGGGCGCAGGCGGGAGGGAGGGCAGGCGCGCTGCGTTCGGCAGGGTTTATTGTCAGGTGGGGGGGGGCCGGGAGCTGCTTGGCCAGGCCGGGGCCCCGGCGTCCTGCGCGCCCCCCCCCCCCCTCGCCCGGGCTCCCCATGAGCCCCCGGCGTGGGCCGGCCCCCCGCGCCATGGGGTGCCCGCAGCTGGGTCAGGGTAGGGGTCGGGGGGGGCCAGCCCCACGGCGGGCGGGCTGGGGGGGGCCGCCCGGTGCTGCGGCCGCCGCCGGGGGGTCGGGGCCGGGGCCCCCCAGGGGCCGGCGAAGAGGCGGGAGCGCATCGGCCACTTCTGCAAGAGACGGGGTCGGGCTGGCGGCGGCACTGGGGGAACTGGGACCAGCCGGCAGCACGTGTTGGGGGCACTGGGAAAACTGGGACCAGCCAGCAGCATGCACTGGGGGCACTGGGACTGGCTGGCGGCAGCACTGGGGGAACTGGGACCAGCTGGCAGCACGCACTGGGGGCACTGGGAGTGGCTGGCAGCATGCACTGGGGGAACTGGGGCCAGCCAGCAGCACATACTGGGGGACCTGGGACTGGCTGGCAGTGGGCACTGGGGGCACTGGGGGACCTGGAACCGGCCAGCAGCATGCAGTGGGGGCACTGGGGGATGCAGGACTGGCTGGCAGCGGGCACTGGGGGACCTGGGACCAGCCAGCAGCATGCACTGGGGGCACTGAGGGACCTGGGACCAGCTGACAGTGGACACTGGGGGCACTGGTGGACCGGGGACTGGCTGGCAGTACACGCTAGGGGCACTGGGGGAACTGGGATCAGCCAGCAGCATGCACTGGGGGCACTGGGTGACCTGGGACCTGCTGACAGCACATGCTGGGGGCACTGGTGGACCCGGGACTGGCTGACAGCATGCACTGCGGGCACTGGGTGAACTGGGACTGGCTGGCAGCAGGCACTGGGAGCACTGGGGAACCAGGGGACCGGCCGGCAGCATGCACTGGGGGCATCGTGGACCCAGGGACCGGCTGATAGCATGCGCTGGGGGAACTGGGACCAGCCAGCAACACATACTGGGGGATCTGGGACCAGCTGGCAGCATGCGCTGGGAGCACTGGTGGACCGGCGACTGGCCGGCAGCATGCACTGGGGGAACTGGGAGTGGCTGGCAGCATGCACTGGGGGCACTGGGGGACCCGAGACCAACCGGCAGCATGCACTGGGGACACTGGGGGACCTGGGGACTGGCCAGCAGCATGCACTGGGGGCACTGGGGCCAGCTGGCAGCACACACTGGGTGCACTGGGGACTCGGGGACTGGCCAGCAGCATGCACTGGGGGAACTGGGAGTGGCTGGCAGCATGCACTGGGGGCACTGGGGGACCCAGGACCGGCCAGCAGCATGCACTGGGGGCACTGGGGGACCCGAGACCAGCCAGCAGCATGCACTGGGGACACTGGGGGACCTGGGGACTGGCTGGCAGCATGCACAGGGGGAACTGGGAGTGGCTGGCAGCACACACTGGGGGCACTGGGGACTCGGCGACTGGCCAGCAGCATGCACTGGGGGAACTGGGAGTGGCTGGCAGCATGCACTGGGGGCACTGGGGGACTCGGGGACTGGCCGGCAGCATGCACTGGGGGCACTGGGGCCAGCTGGCAGCACACACTAGGGGCACTGGGGACTCGGGGACTGGCCAGCAGCATGCACTGGGGGAACTGGGGACCTGGGGACTGGCCAGCAGCATGCACAGGGGGAACTGGGAGTGGCTGGCAGCATGCACTGGGGGCACTGGGGGACCCAAGACCAACCGGCAGCATGCACTGGGGACACTGGGGGACCCAGGGACTGGCCAGCAGCATGCACTGGGGGCACTGGGGCCAGCTGGCAGCACACACTAGGGGCACTGGGGACTCGGGGACTGGCCAGCAGCATGCACTGGGGGAACTGGGGACCTGGGGACTGGCCAGCAGCATGCACAGGGGGAACTGGGAGTGGCTGGCAGCATGCACTGGGGGCACTGGGGGACCCAAGACCAACCGGCAGCATGCACTGGGGACACTGGGGGACCCAGGGACTGGCCAGCAGCATGCACTGGGGGCACTGGGGCCAGCTGGCAGCACACACTAGGGGCACTGGGGACTCGGGGACTGGCCAGCAGCATGCACTGGGGGAACTGGGGACCTGGGGACTGGCCAGCAGCATGCACAGGGGGAACTGGGAGTGGCTGGCAGCATGCACTGGGGGCACTGGGGGACCCAAGACCAACCGGCAGCATGCACTGGGGACACTGGGGGACCCAGGGACTGGCCAGCAGCATGCACTGGGGGCACTGGGGCCAGCTGGCAGCACACACTAGGGGCACTGGGGACTCGGGGACTGGCCAGCAGCATGCACTGGGGGAACTGGGAGTGGCTGGCAGCATGCACTGGGGGCACTGGGGGACCCGGGGATTGGCCAGCAGCTTGCACTGGGGGCACTGGTGGACCCGGGACTGGCCAGCAGCATGCACTGGGGGAACTGGGAGTGGCTGGCAGCATGCACAGGGGGCACTGGGGGACCCGGGGACTGGCCAGCAGCATGCACTGGGGGCACTGGGGGACCCGGGGACTGGCCAGCAGCATGCACTGGGAGCACTGGGGGACCGGCCGGTAGCACGCACGGGGGGCCGGGAGCGGGGGCCGGGCCGGGGCCGCCCAGCACTCACCCTCACGGGGTGCAGCAGGCGGTGGCCGGGGGGCGGCGGGCCGCGGCCCAGCGCCTGGCCGAGGTGGGCGATGTAGCTGGTGGCCAGGACGAGCACGTCGAGCTTGGAGAGCTTGGTGCCGGGCGGCACGGCGGGCAGCGCGGCCTGCAGCGAGAGGAAGGCCTGGCGCAGCGTCCGCACGCGGCTCCGCTCCCGCGCCGCGTTCCCGGGGCACGGCGGCCCCGCGGGGCCCTGCGGCGAGACGGCCGTCAGCCGGGGCCGGAGGCAGCCCCGTCCTCCGCGCTGCGGTGTCCCCGCGCCCCTGCGACGGAGCCTCTCCCGGGGCCTGGATTGGCCAGACAGCCCGCCGTGGGCAGCACCCGCATCCCCCTGGGAACCACCCACATCCCCCTGGGAACCACCTGCACCCCCTGGGAACCACCTGCACCCCCTGGGAACCACCCGCATCCCAGCACTGCAGCACCCGCATCCCAGCACTGCAGCACCCGCATCCCCCTGGGAACCACCCGCATCCCAGCACTGCAGCACCCGCATCCCTGCACTGCAGCACCCGCATCCCCCTGGGAACCACCCGCATCCCAGCACTGCAGCACCCGCATCCCAGCACTGCAGCACCCGCATCCCCCTGGGAACCACCCGCATCCCAGCACTGCAGCACCCGCATCCCCCTGGGAACCACCCGCATCCCTGCACTGCAGCACCTGCACCCCCTGGGAACCACCCGCATCCCCCTGGGAACCACCCGCATCCCAGCACTGCAGCACCCGCATCCCCCTGGGAACCACCCGCATCCCAGCACTGCAGCACCCGCATCCCCCTGGGAACCACCCGCATCCCAGCACTGCAGCACCCGCATCCCCCTGGGAACCACCCGCATCCCAGCACTGCAGCACCTGCACCCCCTGGGAACCACCCGCATCCCAGCACTGCAGCACCCGCACCCCCCTGGGAACCACCCGCATCCCAGCACTGCAGCACCCGCATCCCCCTGGGAACCACCCGCATCCCTGCATCACAGCACCCGCATCCCTATAGTGCAAAGTCCACATCCCCACATTGCAGCACGCACATCCCCACGTTGCAGCACCCACATCCCCACGTTGCAGCACCCACAGCCCCGCGTCGCAGCACCCGCATCCCCGTGGGGCAGCGCCTGCATCTCAGCAGCGCCATGCAGTGGTGACGGGCTCGATCTGGCGCTGGGCAGTGCCGGCCGCTTGCAGCCCGTCCCGCCGGGGCACCGCGCTGCATCGGCACGTCGGGGTCCCGACGCCCACGCACCGGGGCCGCGCTCGGCCGGCTCCTTACCCGCCCCACGGCCGGGGGGCTCCGCAGGGCACGGGAGCGGGGGATCCTGCCCGCGCCCCCCGGCCTGGCTCTCCGGCACCGCGCGCCGGCCCGCGACGGGCTCCGGGCGCCTCTGCTCCCCGTAGCCGCGGGGGAGTCACGCTCGGCGGCCGGCCCGGCTCTGCACCCACCGGCATCGCCACCCCGGGCACTCTCCGCCATGCCCGTCCCGCCGGGCAGCTGCAGCCCACGGGCTCGGGGCTCCGGCGTCTGCCTCGGCCCCACGAGGAGCCGGGGGCCCGGGCAGCCTCCGCGCATCCCCCCGCCTGCTCCCGGCCAGCACGGCCCAGCCCGCAGCCTTATCTGGGCCCGCGTCTCGCCTCCCCCTCCTTGGCACTTGTGCACAGGATGAGCAGGAGGATACGCGCTGTCCCAGCCGGAGCCTCCCCCGGCCCTCGGCCCGCCTGCGGCAGCTCTGCTCTCCCCGCCGGCCTGGCCTCGGCGCCGTGGGGCACCCGCACGGGTTCGGGGCATGCAGGGAGCAGGGCACCCGCACGGGTTCGGGCATGCAGGGAGCAGGGCACCCACATAGGATTGGGTCATGCAGGGAGCAGGGCACCCGCACGGGATTGGGGCATGCAGGGAGCAGGGCACCCGCACGGGTTTGGGGCATGCAGGGAGCAGGGCACCCGCACGGGATCGGGCATGCAGGGAGCAGGGCACCCACACGGGTTCGGGGCATGCAGGGAGCAGGGCACCCGCACGGGTTCGGGGCATGCAGGGAGCAGGGCACCCGCACGGGTTCGGGCATGCAGGGAGCAGGGCACCCGCATGGGATCGGGGCATGCAGGGAGCAGGGCACCCGCACGGGTTTGGGGCATGCAGGGAGCAAGGCACCCGCACGGGATCGGGGCATGCAGGGAGCAGGGCACCCGCACGGGTTTGGGGCATGCAGGGAGCAGGGCACCCGCACGGGATCGGGGCATGCAGGGAGCAGGGCACCCGCACGGGTTTGGGGCATGCAGGGAGCAGGGCACCCGCACGGGTTCGGGCAGGGCACAGGACAAGGTCGACTGCACGGGACCAGGCTGAGCATGGGGCAAGGCTGCCGGCACAGGATCAGGCCATGCAGCCCTGAGGCCCCCCAGGGTGGGAGCCTGGTGCTGGCAGTGCCCTGGTAGGGCCGGCGACATGGCAGGGCCGTGGCACCGTGCTGCCCCTGCAGCCTGCTGGCACCCGGTCCAGCACCCCCAACATCGCGGGCACCCCAGGACCCCCTGCGCCCGCATCCCTGGTGTTCCCTGCACCTGTACCCCTGAGATCCTTTTCACCCGCGCACCGGTGTTCCCTGCACCCCAGCAGCATGGGCACCCCGGATCCCCTGCATCTGCACCTCGAACCCCCTGCACCCACATCCCGATGTTCCCTGCACCCCAGCAGCATGGGCACCCTGGATCCCCTGCATCTGCACCTCGAACCCCCTGCACCCACATCCCGATGTTCCCTGCACCCCAGCAGCATGGGCACCCCGGATCCCCTGCATCTGCACCTCGAACCCCCTGCACCCACATCCCGATGTTCCCTGCACCCCAGCAGCATGGGCACCCCGGATCCCCTGCATCTGCACCTCAAACCCCCTGCACCCACACCCCGATGTTCCCTGCACCCCAGCAGCATGGGCACCCCGGATCCCCTGCACTTGCACCTCAAACCCCCTGCACCCACATCCCGATGTTCCCTGCACCCCAGCAGCATGGGCACCCCGGATCCCCTGCATCTGCACCTCAAACCCCCTGCACCCACACCCCGATGTTCCCTGCACCCCAGCAGCATGGGCACCCCGGATCCCCTGCACTTGCACCTCAAACCCCCTGCACCCACATCCCGATGTTCCCTGCACCCCAGCAGCATGGGCACCCCGGATCCCCTGCATCTGCACCTCGAACCCCCTGCACCCACATCCCGATGTTCCCTGCACCCCAGCAGCATGGGCACCCCGGATCCCCTGCATCTGCACCTCAAACCCCCTGCACCCACACCCCGATGTTCCCTGCACCCCAGCAGCATGGGCACCCCGGATCCCCTGCACTTGCACCTCAAACCCCCTGCACCCACATCCCGATGTTCCCTGCACCCCAGCAGCATGGGCACCCCGGATCCCCTGCATCTGCACCTCGAACCCCCTGCACCCACACCCCGATGTTCCCTGCACCCCAGCAGCATGGGCACCCCGGACCCCCTGCACTTGCACCTCAAACCCCCTGCACCCACATCCCGATGTTCCCTGCACCCCAGCAGCATGGGCACCCCGGATCCCCTGCATCTGCACCTCAAACCCCCTGCACCCACATCCCGATGTTCCCTGCACCCCAGCAGCATGGGCACCCCGGATCCCCTGCATCTGCACCTCGAACCCCCTGCACCCACATCCCGATGTTCCCTGCACCCCAGCAGCATGGGCACCCCGGATCCCCTGCACTTGCACCTCAAACCCCCTGCACCCACATCCCGATGTTCCCTGCACCCCAGCAGCATGGGCACCCCGGATCCCCTGCATCTGCACCTCGAACCCCCTACACCCACATCCCGATGTTCCCTGCACCCCAGCAGCATGGGCACCCCAGGACCCCCTGCACTTGCACCTCGAACCCCCTGCACCCACATCCCGATGTTTCCTGCACCCCAGCAGCATGGGCACCCCAGGACCCCCTGCACTTGCACCTCAAACCCCCTGCACCCGCACCCCAGCATTCCCTGCACCTGCATCGCAGCGTTCCCTGCACCCCAGCAGCATGGGCACCCCGGTGCCCCTGCACCCCAGCGTCACCTGCACCCGCACCCCCAGCCCCCCGGGGCCGGGTGCCCTGTGTGCCGGGAGCGGCAGGCAGTGACGGGGACGGCCCATGCAGCGCCCCGCTGCGCGGGGGGCCGCGCACGCGGGCTGCTCTGCTGCACGAGCGCCCTATACGCGGTGCTTTGCTGCGCGGGGGCCGCCCGGGGAGGGTCCCGTCACGCGGGGGGCTGCGCGCACATCGTCACGCTGCTGGAGGCCGCGCACGGGGCCCCACCGCGCAGCTTGCACGCGCGGGGCCCTGCCGTGGCGGGTGCCAGGCGCCCAGCGCCCTGCTGCCTGGGGCCGCCTGGGCGGGCACCTCTTGCGCAGGGTCGGAGGGGCAGCGCCGCCTGGCACACGGCTTGCACCTACCACGTCCCCTTGCACGGCGTTTGCACACGCGAAGCCCCACTGCGCACCCAGCCCCACTGCACGGCAGCGGCACACACGCTGCTCTGTTGCACACGCAGCGCCCTGTTGCAGGGCGCTTGCACACACGCACAGCCTGTTGCACAAGCGGTTGCACACACCCCACCCCATTGCACGGCACTCGCACACACCCACTGCCTGTTGCACAAGTAGTTGTGTGCAAACACACATATACACACCCACACCCCACCACGTTGCACAGTGCTTGCACACACCCGCTGCCGGTTGCACAAGCATTTGCACACTCCCCTACACCCCACCCCGTTGCACAGTGCTTGCACACACCCACTGCCTGTTGCACAGGCAGTTGCACGCACACACACACACACACACATAGATATGCCCCGCCCCATTGCACGGTGCTTGCACACCCGCCGCCCTTGCACAAGCAGTTGCAGATCCCCCACCCATACCGCCCTGTTGCACAGCACTTGCACACACCCACTGCCTGCTGCACAGGTGGTTGCACGTGTGCACACCCACAGCCACATCTACACCTCACTCCATTACATGGTGCTCGCACACCCACTGCCTGTTGAACAAGCGGCTGCACCACCCCACGCACACTGCCCCGTTGTACAGCGCTTGCACACACTCACTGCCTATTGCACAGGTGGCTGTACACATATGCACGCACATACACACGTACACATACACGCATGCAC